>NW_016107373.1:7771706-7852700 GCF_001604975.1 Cebus imitator | reverse complement strand
GGGTTTCACCATGTTGACCAGGATGGTCTCGATCTCTTGACCTCATGATCCACCCGCCTCGGCCTCCCAAAGTGCTGGGATTACAGGCGTGAGCCACCACATCAGGCCGGTGTCTTTTTTTTTTATAATACCAAGAGAGCCTCGCACATTGTCCTAGTGCAGGCATGTCTCAGAGATATTGCAGGTTCAATTCCAGACCACTCCAATAAAGGGAGTCACACAATTTTTTTGGTTTCTCAGTGCATACAAGAGTTATGTTTATGCTATAGTCTATTAAGTGTTCTATAGTTATTTTTTAGATGTACATTCCTTAATTAAAAAATACAAAACCTG
Organism: Cebus imitator; assembly: GCF_001604975.1. Classification (NCBI taxonomy): domain Eukaryota; kingdom Metazoa; phylum Chordata; class Mammalia; order Primates; family Cebidae; genus Cebus; species Cebus imitator. The sequence goes on along the minus strand of NW_016107373.1, from coordinate 7,852,367 downwards.
AGCCTTAGGTGAGTTGTAATCTTTTCGCCAGTGGAGGGTTTTGACTCTCTGTTGACAGCTGCTGACCGATCAGAGTGATACCTGCTGAAGGTTTTGTGGCAGTGGCAATTTCTTAAAATAAGAATGGAGTTTGCAACATGGATTTATTTTCTTTCTTGAAAGATTCCTCTGTAGCATGCAATGCTATTTGATAGCATTTTACCCTCAGTAGAACTTCTTTCAGAATGTTGAGTCAATCCTTGCAGACTCTGCTGCTGCTTCATTAACTACGCATAAGTAATATTCTAAAGCCTTTTTTTTTTTTTTTTTTTTGCCAATTCGACAATTTACACAGCATCTTCGGCAGGAGTAGATTCCACCTCAAGAAACCACTTTCTTTGCTCATCCCTAAGAAACAACTCCTCACATTACAGTTCTGTCATGAGATTGCAGCAATCCATTTACATCTTCAGGATCCACTTCTAATTCTAGTTCTTTTGTTATTTCCCCCATATCTCCAGTGACTTCTTCCACTGAAGTCTTGAACCTCTCAAAGTCATCATGAGGGTTGGAATCAGTGTCTTCCAAACTTTTGTTAATGTTGACATTTTGACCTTCTCCCATGAATCATGATTGTTCTTAATGGCATCTAGAATGGTGAATTCTTTCCAGAATTCAATTTACTTTGCTCAGATTCCTTAGAGGACTCTATCTATGGCAGTGATAGCCTTACAAAATGTATTTCTTAAATAATAAGATTTAAAAGACAAAATGACATTGATTTATGGGCTTCAGAATGGACATTTTGTTAGTAGGCATGAAAACAACATTAATCTTACACATCTCTATCAGAGCTCTTGAGAGACCAAGTGCATTGTCAATGAGCAATAATATTTTGAAAGCATGGTTTTTTCTTTTTCTGAGCAGAAGGTCTCCACAGTGGCCTTAAAATATTTAGTAAACCATACTAGAAACCAATGTGCTGTCATTCAGGCTTTGTTTTTTTATTAATAAAACACAGGCAAAATAGATTTAATATAACTCTTGAGGGCTTTGAATTTTTATAAAGATAAATGAATATTGGTTGTCACTTGAAGTCACCAGCTGCATTAGCCTCTAAAAAGAGAGTCTGCCTGTTTTTTGAAGCTTTTGAGCCAAGCATTGACTTCTCCTCCCTAGCTATAAATGTCTTAATGTCATTTTATTTCAATAAAAGACTTTTTCATCTAAATTTAAAATCTGTTGTTCAATGCAGCAAGTTTCATTACTTGTCTTACCTATATCTGAAAAACTTGCTGCAACTTCTCCATCAGCACTTGTTGCTTCACCTTGAACTTGTATGTTTTTTCACAAAACCTCACGAACCAACTTGTGGTAATTTAAAGTTTTTCTGTAGCTTTCTCATCATTTTCAGCTTTCATATGATTGTAGACAACAGCTAAGTCTTATTCTGGATTAGGGTTTGGCTTAAGAGAACATTGTAGCTGGACTGATGATATATATTTAATTGCACTCTAGGTTCTGGGTTACATGTGCAGATTATGCAGGATTGTTGCCTAGGTACATACATGGCAATGTGGTTTGCTGCCTCCATTCCCCTGTTGCCTATATCTGGCATTTCTCCCCATGTTATCCCTCCCCAACCTACCTAGCCCTGCTGTCCCTCCCCTAGTCCCCCCAACAGACCCCAGTGTGTGATGCTCCCCTCCCTGTGTCCATGTGTTCTTATTGTTCAACACTTGCCTATGAGTGAGAATATACAGTGTTTGATTTTCTGTTCTTGTATCAGTTTGCTGAAAATGATGGTTTCCAGATTCATCCATGTCCCTACAAAGGACATGAACTCATTGTTTTTAATAGCTGCATAGTATTCCATGGTGTATATGTGTCACATTTTCCTAGTCCAGTCTATCATTGATGGGCATCTGGGTTGGTTCCAGATCTTTGCTATTGTAAACAGTGCCACAATGAACTATGTGTGCATGTGTCTTTATAATAGAACAATTTATAATCCTTTAGATATATACCTAAAGTTTTCTCCCTGTCACAATAAGCCCGTTTCACTTCCTTACCATTTGTGTGTTCACTGGAGTGGTACTTTTGTCTTTTCAAGAATTTACACACACACACACACACACACACACACATAGTTGCTACTTGGAAAACTGGCATAAAAGGCCTAACTTTCAGCCTATCTCAACGTGCTCTCCTCACCAAGCTTACTTATTTATAGCTTTTGATTTAAAGTGACAAATGTGCAACTCTCCCTTTCACTTGAACACTTAAAAGCCCTCACAAGATTATTAACTGGCCTAATTTCAATATTGTTGCATCATAGGGGAAAGAGAGGCCCAAGGAGAGGGGGGAACTAAGGGAAAGGCCAGTCACTAGAGCATGCTGAACACACTGACATCTATTGATTAAGTTTGAAGACTTATGTGGGTTCTGTTTGTCGTGCCCTCAAACAATTACAATAGTAACATCAACAATCACTGGTCACAGATCACTATAACAGATATAATAATAATTTTAATGTTTGAAACATAGTGAGAATTACCAAAATGTGACATGAAGACACAAATAGTGCACATTCTTCTACATGTGGCTTGCCAATTATTTCAGCACCATTTCTTGAATAGGGTGTCCTTTCCCCACTTTATGTTTTTGTTTGCTTTGTCAAAGATCCATTGGCTGTAAGTATTCAGCTTTATTTCTGGGTTCTCTATTCTATTCCATTGGTCTACATGCCTATTTTTGTACCAATACCATGCTGTTTTGGTAACCATATCCTTGTAGTATACTTTGAAGTTGGGTAATGTTATTTCTCTAGATTTGTTCATTTTGCTTAGTCTTACTTTGTCTATATTGGGTCTTTTGGGGTTCTATATGAATTTCAGCATTGTTTTTTCTAGTTCTGTGAAGAATGATGATGCTATTTTGATAGGAATTACACTGAATTTGTAGATTACTTTGGGTGATATGGTCATTTTCACAATATTAGTTATAACCATCCATGAGCATAGGATGTGCTTTCATTTGTTTGTGTCATTTATAATTTTTTCAGCAATGTTTTGTACTTTTCCTTGTAGAGAACTTACTCCTCCTTGGTTATACTTCTAATTACGCTATTTTTTGTGCAGTAGTGATTGAGTTCTTGGTTTTGCATCCTAGTCATTGGTGTACAGCAGTGCTGATTTTTGTACACTGATTTTGCATCCTGAAACTAACTGAATTTGTCTATCAGATGTAGGAACTTTTTGGATGAGTCTAGGGTTTTATAGGTATACAATCATATCATTGGTGAACAATGACAGTTTGACCTCCTCTTTACCAATTTGGACACCCGTTAATTCTTTCTCTTGTCTGATTGCTCTGGCTAGGACTTTCAGCACTATGTTGGTGGAAGTAATAAAAGTGAGCATTCTTGTGTTTCTATTTTTCCCAGTCAGTACAATGTTGGCTGTGGATTTGTCATAGATGGCTTTTATTACATTAAGGTATGTTCTTTCTATGCCAATTTTGCTGAGAGTTTTAATCAGGAAGGGATGCTGGATTTTGCCAAATGCTTTTTCTGCATCTATTGAGATCACATTTTTGTTTTAAATTCTGTTTCTATCATGTATCACATTTATTGACTTGAATATATTAAACCATTCCTGCATCCCTGTTACAAATTCCACTTGATCATGGCAAATTACCTTTTTGACATTCTGTTGGATTTGGTTAGCTAGTATTTAGTTGAGAATTTTTTTTTGATTTTAATGTTCTATTTTATTTAAGCCAGTATATCCAAAGTAGCATCATTTTAACATACAATTAATATAAAAATTTATCGAGACATTTTGCATTCTCCTTTTCCTTTTGCATCCTCCTCCTAGTATGATCCATTGTATCTTTTATACTTACAGCACATCTCAATTCATACTAGCCACATTTCAATCACACAGTAGCCACATGTAGTTGGTGGCAACCATATTGTACAGCACAGCTTTGTAGCAAATCAAAAATAAAAATTCGGGTTCAAGATCCAGTCTAAGATTATATACCATATTGACTTGTCAGGTCTCTTTAGTCTCTTTTAATCTTGAATGGTTCTTAGTCCTTCTTGACTTTCATGACATTGATGTCTTCGAAGAGTATCAGGCAGATATTGTACCCTTCCATCTGGGGCTCTCTGATACTTCCTCATGATTAGATTCAAATTCCGCATCTTTGGCAGGTATACCAAGTATTTGTTTAACACCTAATTTACATTTTGTTCTTTTCTCTATTTCTTGTTCTTGCTTCATATTGCTAATATCCCCCCATGTCTTTGAAGATATGTATTGTTAAATTTGTTAAATTTTTGTTCCATCTGTTGCAATAAGCTGCTTTATGTTTGGTTTGCATTCTCTTTCACTAGTTGTACTTCTTGGGATCTAGTTACTATGGCAGGTAGTCTTCTGTTTCTGTGGTAATATAAATGTTATGCCTGGTAGTAGTGTATGATGGGGAAAGATCAAATCCTAGGTTGTGCCCCTTCTGGTGTGTTTACGAAAAAGGAAGGAGAGGAGGCCCAGGCATCACATCACTGCTATCAACTCTTCTATTTGCTTTCTTCTACTGGATAACTTCTCCAGTTAAGGATTCGTCCTGGCACTCTTAGAACAAAGCAGGAAGAGGAGGAAGTTATCTCCTTAGGTTCTAATCCCCAGCCCTACAAGTTTGGAAACATAAGGGATAAAGAAGTGTTTACCCAGTGAAGGCTGGGTTCCTTTATCCCATTCATTCCCGAGAGGGCTTTATGCTGCTGCCCTGAGATTACTCTGGCTGGGAACAGGAACAGAGCTGGTCAGTTCTGCAGACATCTGGGTTGCAGGACAGGCAATGACCCTCCCTTGGTGATATCCAAAAGGGGAAATAAGAGAATTCCAACAGTCCTTGCAAATCCATCCTCCCACCACTGGGCCAGAGGAAGGAGGAGGATTCATTACTCCATCTATCCTCCTTTTCCTTGGATAGGCGACCTTTCACCTCAGTCTTCCTCCACCTATCCTCCCTATTCAGTTCAAGACAGCCTTCGATATTCTCTTTATTTCAGCGTCTCTTTTAGTTCCTTGAATCTGTGCTTCCCTTTGCTTCTGAAGTTTCCCTGGGTTGAATTTAGAGGATGAGGAGTACATGCTAATTCACCATCTTATTGGGAAACAGCAATAAAATTTCAGGATGTTTTGTTTGTTGTGTTCAATCTATTAAATTGCTGGCAATATCTACCCTTTCTGCTGTATAATGGTATGTTTAATTATGTTTTTCAGTCTATTAATTTGTCGTTTTCTTCTTAATTTATCATATTCTGACAATGGGGTATTAATACCTTGTCTAAAATTGTATATTTATTAATTTTTGGTTGATTTTTATAAGTGATTTGTTTCTATGTTTTTAGAACCTTATAGACATAATAACATGATGTTTTCATTATTAGGGCCAACTTTTATCATCACATAATTAATGTAGTTAGCTTGCTTTAATAACTTTTACCATAATTTTACCTTGTTTGAAATCTCACTTGTTTTTTCTTCCCTCTAATACATATACCTTTTTAGTGACTTTTAAATTTACTTTTTAGTATTTTTAGCCTTTTCCTAAGCCTTTTTAAAGATTTCCCAGTAAATTATTGCATTATTCCAGTTGGAAGCATTCTTTTTGTTTTTGGTTGGAACCTGCAGGTTTCTTACACAGTTGGAAGCAGTCTTTTCTGTTTTATTTTGTTTTCCTTCCCCCCAGATTGTTTAAGCTTACACTTATTTTAACCCTAACCCTTTTAGGATTATGTTCTTCCATTCTACTTTTTACCTTTCAATTTTTATAGTTAATTTGGTTTCCCCCCTAGATGTTCTTGGGTATTGTATACACCATTAATTTGTTTGGTTTGGGTTTTGCTTATTTTAATTTCCTTTAACAACTGTCTTCTTTTAATTTGATTAGCTGTCTGTCAATTTAAAATAAACCACAAAGATTTCGTTATCAAAATAGTATCTTTGATTCTCTTTTATGGGAAACTTCTGTTGATTTTGCTTTTCCGTATTTTCTTATTGCTTCTATTTAGTCATTGATTTAACTTGCTGCTCAATTTACTTATTTTAATCTACTTTTATTCAAACAATTTTCCTAATGCCCAGCTCCTGTCACAAACAATTCTTTTTCTTGTTTTTGTTTACTTATCTCTTCGATAGATACATACTAATTCAGGATTTCATACTATTTTGAATAGCATCATCTTTTTTAAGGTCTATCTTTTAAGATAAGATTTCTTTTTGAAGTAAATTCTGAAGTCAGTGCTGTTCCATTAGTGGGTGATCAAATTTTTTAAAAATTTATTTATTATACTTTAAGTTCTGGGGTACATTTGCAGATCATGCAGGTTTGTTACATAGGTATACAAGTGCCATGGTGGTGGTTTGCTGCATCCATTGCCCCGTCATTTACATTAGGTATTTCTCCTAATGCTATCCCCCTTCTCAATCCTCCCATCCCCTGCTATTCCTGCCCAGCCCCCCGCCCCCAGGCCCTGGTGTGTGATGCTCTCCTCCCTGTGTCTGTGTGTTCTCAATGGTCAACACCCATTTATGAGTGAGAACATGCAGTGTTTGGTTTTCTGTTCTTGTGTCAGTTTGCTGAGAATGATGGTTTCCAGTTTCATCCATGTTCCTGCAAAGGACATAAACTTATCCTATTTTTATGGCTGCATAGTATTCCATGGTGTATATGTGCCACATTTTCTTTATCCAGTCTATCATTGATGGGCATCTGGGTTGGTTCCAAGTCTTTGCTATTGTGAACAGTGCCACAATAAATATATGTGTGCATGTATGTTTATAATAGAATGATTTATAATCCTGTAGGTATATACCCAGTAATGGGATTGCTAGGTCAAATGGTATTTCTATTTCCAGGTCCTTAAGGAATCGCCACACTGTCTTCCACAATGGTTGAATTAATTTACACTCTCACCAACAGTGTAAAAGTGTTTCTATTCCTCCACATCCTCTCTAGCATCTGTTGTCTCCTGATGTTTTAATGATCACCATTCTAACTGGTATGAGGTGATATCTCAATGTAGTTTTGATTTGCATTTCTCTAATGACCTGTGATGATGAACTTTTTTTTTATGTTTCGTGGCTACATAAATGACTTCTTTTGAAAAGTGTCTGTTCATATCCTTTGCCCACTTTTTGATGGGGTTGTTTTTTTCTTGTAAATTTAAGTTCTCCGCAGATTCTGGATATTAGCCCTTTGTCAGATGGGTAGATTGCAAAACTTTTTTCCAATTCTGTTGGTTGCCAGTTCACTCTATTGATAGTTTCTTTGCTGTGCAGAAGCTCTTAAGTTTGATTAGATCCCATTTGTCTATTTTGGCTTTTGTTGCCATTGCTTTTGGTGTTTTTGTCATGAAGTCCTTGCCCATGCCTATGTCCTGAATGGCATTGTATAGGTTTTCTTCTAGAGTTTTTATGGTGTTAGGCCTCATGTTTAAGTATTTAATCCATCTAGAGTTAATTTTTGTGTAAAGTGTAAGGAAGGAATCCAATTTCAGCTTTCTGCATATGGCTAGCCAGTTTTCTCAACACCATTGACGATTTTTGAATCTATGTTAATCAGGGATACTAGTCAGTAATTTTCTGGTTTTGTTATGTAATCTCCTAGTTTGGGAATTAGGGTGATATTGGCTTCATGGAATGATTTAGAGAGGATGTCCTCTCTCTCCATCTTTTGTAATAGTTTCAGTAAGATTGGTGCCAATTCTTCTTTGAATGTGTAATAGAATTCAGCTGTGAATCTGTCTGGTTCTGGACTTTTTTTTTTGGTGGCAATTTTTTTATTAGGTTTCAATCTCAGTACTTGTTATTTGTCTGTTCAGAGTTTCTATTTCTTCTTTATTTAATCTTGGAGGGTTGTATATTTTCAAAGATTTATCTATCTCCTCTAGATTTAGATTTTCTAGTTTATGTGTATACAGGTGTTCATAGTAGTCTTGAATGAAGTTTTGTATTTCTGCAATATTGGCTGTAATGTCTCCTATTTCATTTATAATTGAGCTTATTTGGTTCTTCCCTCTTCTTTTATTGGTTAATCTCACTGATGGTGCATCAATTTTACTTATCTTTTCAGAGAACCAGCTTTTTGTTTCATTTATCATTTTGTTTTGTTTTGTTTTTTGTTTTTGCTTCAACTTCATTTTGTTCTGTTCTGATCTTTATTTATTTATTTTTCTGCTAGGTTTGGGTTTGGTTTGTTCTTGTTTCTCTAGTTCCTTAACTTGTCTCTTTGTGCTCTTTCAGACTTTTTGATGTAAGTATTTAATGCTATGAGCTTTCCTGTTAGCACTGCTTTTGCTGTCTCCCAGAGGTTCTGATGAGTTGTTTTACTATTATCATTCAGCTCAAAGAAGTTTTAAATTTCCATCTTGATTTCATTGTTGACCCAAAGATCACTGGTCAACTATACAAATATAGTTCACTCTTGACAAGAACTATATTTGCATAATTTTGAGGGTTCCTTTTGGAGTTAATTTCCATTTTATTCCATGGTGGTGTGACAGGATACTTGACATAACTTACATTTTATTAAATTTGCTGAAACATATTTTGTGACCTCTCATATATTCTATCTTAGAGAATGTTCCATATGCTGAAGGAAAAAAAAGCATATTCTGCAGTTGTTGGGTAGAATATTCTGTAAATATCTGTTAAGTCAATTTGTTCCAGGACACAGTTTAAGTCCATCATTTCTTTGATGACTTTCTGTCTTGATGACCTATCTAGTGCTGTCAGTGGAGTATTTAAGTCACCCACTATTATTGTGTTGCCATCTATCTCATTTATCAGGCATAGTAGTAATGGTTTCATAAATTTGGGATCGCCAGTGTTAAATACATATATATTTAGGATTGTGATATTTTCCTGTTGGACTATTCCTTTTATCATTATTTAGTGTCCCTTTTTGCCATTTTTTTAACGTTGTTGCTTTAAAGTCTGTTTTTTTCTGATACACAAATAGCTATTCCTACTTGCTTTTGCTTTCCATCTGCATGGAATATCTTTTTCTCCCCTTTATCTTAAGTTTATACAAATCCCTGTGTGTTAGGTGAGTCTCTTGAAGACAGCAGATACACAATTGGTGAATTTGTACCCATTCCGCTATTCTGTATCTTTTAATTGAAGCATTTAGGCCATTTACATTTGACATTAGTATGGAGATTTGAAGTACTTTTCTATTGATTATTTTAAAAGTTGCCTTAATAGCTTGTTTTTTGTTTTGTTTTTTAATTGTGTTATTGTTTTAAAGATCCTATGAGATTTATCATTTAGGAAGTTTCTATTTTGGTGTACCTCAAGGTTTTGTTTTAACATTTAAAATTCCTTTTAGCATTTGTTGTAGTGCTGGTTCAGCAGTGATGAATTCTCTCAGCATTTGTCTGAAAAAGACTTTATCTCAGCTTCGTTTATAAAGCTTATTTTTGCTGGATACAAAATCCTTGGCTGATGATTATTTTGTTTCAAAAGACTAAATATAGGAACCCAGTCCCTTCTGGCTTATCAGGTTTCTGTTGAGAAATCTGCTGTTAATCTGATAGGTTTTCCTTCATACATTATTGATATGGCTTGGTTGTGTCCCCACCCAAATCTCATCCTGAATTTCCACGTATTGTGGCCTCCCAGTGGGAGGTAACTGAATCCTGGGGGCAGGTGTTCCCATGCTGTTCTCATGATAGTAAATAAGTCTCATGAGATCTGATGGTTCTATAAGAGGGAGTTTCCCTGCACAAACTCTCTCTTTGCCTGCTGCCATCCACATAAGATATGCCTTGCTCTTCCTTGCTTTCTTCCATGATTACGAAGCCTTGCCAGCCATGCAAAACTTTAAGTCCATTAAACATCTTTCTTCTTTATAAATTGCCCTGTCTCGGGTATATCAATAGTATGAAAACAGACAAGTACAATTTTCTGATGCTTTTGCTTCACAGCTCTTAAGATTCTTTCCTTTGTCTTGACTCTAGATAACCTGACGACTATGTGTCTAGGTGATGATTTTTTGTGATGAATTTCCCATGTGAAGTTATTTGAGCATCTTGCATTTGGCCATCTATATCTCTAACAAGGCCAGGGAAGTTTTCCTCCAGGCCTCGGGTAAGTTTTTCAAACTTTTAAATTTCTCTTCTTTCTCAGGAACACCAAGTATTCTTAGGTTTCATCATTTAACATAATCCCAAATCTTTTGGAGGCTTTATTTTTTTAATTTTTTTCTTTTCTTCATCTGATTGGGTTATTTCAAAAGCCTTGTCTTTGAGCGCTGAAGTTCTTCCTTCTACTTGTTATAGTCTATTGTTGAAACTTTCCTCTGCATGTTTTACTTCTCTAAGAATGTCTTTCATTTTCAGAAGTTGTGATTGTTTTATCTTTATGGTATCTATTTCCCTGAAGAATTTTTCATCCATATCCTGTATTGCTTTTTAGATTTCTTTAAGTTGGTTTTTACCTTTCTCTGGTATCTCCTTCAGTAGCATACTAATCAACCTACCGAATTCTTTATCTGGCAATTCAGACATTTCCTCTTGGCTTGGATTTATTGTTGAGGAGCTTGTGTGATATTTTGGGGGTGTTACTGAATGCTATTTTGTCATATTACAAAAATAACTTTTCTGGTTCCTTTACACTTAGGTAGACTGTTTCAGTGGAGAGGTCTAAAGCTCAAGGCTTGCTGTTCAGATTCCCTTGTCCCATGGGGTGATCTCTTGATGTGGTGTTCTCCCTCTTCGCCTACGGATGGGCCTTCCTGAGAGCTAGAGTGCAGTGATTGTTTTTGCTCTTCTGGGTCTAGCCACCCAGCAGGCTTCTGGCTGGTATTTGGGTATGTCTGCAAAGAGTCCTGTGATATGACCCATCTTCAGATCTCTCAGCCTTGCATACTAGCATCTGCTCTGGTAGAGGTGGCAGGGAAATAAAAAGGACTCTGTGAGAGTCCTTGGTTGTAGATATGTTTAGTGTGCTGTCTTTCTTGAGTGCTGGTTATGCTAGCAGTGAAGCTGTCACATGAACACACTCAGGACCTCTGATTAGCCAGGATGTTGCAGGCAGTAGAATTAGGTGTTGTCTCCTTCCGGGAATGAGGGTTATTCTGTCATGAGTTGCTATAATGGCTTACATTGGTTGGCTTCCAGTTAGGTGGTTGTGCTTTCAAGATAGCACCAGTTTTGGTATCAGTAGGGGGCTCTATGAATGTCCTAAGATGGCCAGAGTAAATATTTTGCTTCCTCACATGATTGGGAGGGCCACAGCTCCCAAAAGTTTATATGTTTTGCATTCAGCTACCAGGGAAGATAGAGAAATATGAGGGCAGGGTTAGGCAGGTCTGATCTCAAACTGTCTTTTGGTGGGGCTTGCCTTGGCCACTGTGGGGATGGGGAGTTGGTTCTCAGGCCAATGGGGTTATGTTTTAAAGGGGATCTTGGCTGCCTCTGTTGTATCATACAGTTTGCCAGGAAAGTGAGGGAAAGCCAGTAACAAAAGGTTTCACCCACCTCCCGCATAGCTGGTGAGGTCGGTCTGGCTCCTGCAGTACTCTGCTCAGACCTCGACCCCAGCTATGAGCTACCCAGCTGAGAAAGCAGGTACAGCTTTCAGACTTCACCCCTCCCCATCTGCCCACTCTGTCAGTGGCAGCTCCTGTGCTCCTGCACTTGCTGATATCCACAGCAGCTCCCATTCGATTCCTGAACGCCACTCAAGAAAATCTGTGTCCAGTGGAAACCACTACTAATTTCAGGTGGAAGCTTTCTTCACTTCATGACCCCTTCCCAATTCCTCTGGCTGTCTTCTCCAAGGGCCCTTGTGAGATGCAAGCATGTGATGTGGATTTTCAGACTCCTCAGTGAGGATGCATGTTTGGAGGTAGGTTTTCCCCCTCTCATATTTTGGGAACTCATAGCTTTTCTCCTGTTTCACAAAATTTGCGGTAGTGTGCCACTTTTTTCAAAGTATCTGTGAATTCTATAGATTTTCCTGGTATGCTCCTGCAGTGGTTCTTGGAGAAAAATATCATGATGTGAGTCTCCACATGCTGTTCAGTCCGTCCATGTGAGAGCTGCATGTTAGCCCTGTCTCCTATCCACCATGTCTCCTATCCACCATTGTCATCCAACCTCTATGGATTTATATTCTACACCCTAAACCTAAAAGCATCTGGTCATTTCAGATTTAAAGATACCTTTATTTAAAGAGGAACCAGTCTAACATTGCCAGGTTTTGAAAGACTTCTCTTTTCTCAGTCCTACTGAGAGTAAAATATTAAGGTTCTCTTCAAATATTTTACCTCATAAAACACTCATTTAAAGGAGAAAGAATGCGCTCATTATTATAAAATCAGTTAGGTGCTGATATGTCACATCATTCATATAGTCAACTATTAGTATTACAGGAACACAGCAAACAGGAATTGATTTATAAATTTTGATTCTGGACATTGTAAAAGTAAAAAACTTGTTTTTGGTTTTTGATTGTTTTACATAAATCTCTAGAAGATTCCAAAAGAATGCAATATTTAAAATAACAGAATTTTCCTTAAGTATCAATCAGATAAAGTATCTAATTATCAGAAATCAATGTATGCGTGTTCCTGCTTTATAAACAGATTGAAAAAATCATTCAATTTTATTTTAAATTAATTTGGGACACCTCTATAAATATTGGCAGTTGGATGTGACAGAGTTAGCTGCAACTGAAGATACAGAGAGTTGAAAGAATATCATCCTTTTCCTTGAGAAATGTCATAAGAAATAGATTGTTTTGCTTATTTGATTAATTTGGGAGATGTTTAATTGCATAACCTCCAGCAAATTTTGCAATTCTGTAAATAAAATCACATGGAATGATTTACTTGATAAATAAAAATCATCCTTCTTTTTAATTCCTATAATAGACAGATTATAAAGGAGAACCCTTGCTCAACATTTTGAAAACTTACCTTGGACCAATATATGAGACACAGCCAAGTCAACTAAAGTACAAAATCATCTGTAGGTATCTATCTATCTATCTATACCTGTATCTGTAGATATCTATCTGTAGATATCTATATCTATCTATAATATATATAATACATATGTACATATATAATATATATACATAGCATATTAAGCATTTGCTAAGCATATTCATCCCACAGTGTTACTTTAAAATAATTATATTTTAAAATATAATAAATATATAATAGTACTAAAAAATAAGAAAGACCCATAATATTGAAGAGATCATCAAAGAGGAATCAGTTCTACAGTAAAAATAATTAAGTGATAGCCTAAATTATTTGCAATAGAGAATGTAGTAGACAATGGCAAAGACAGAGATATTTCAGTTTAAAGTTAATTAATAGTTGTATAATGAGTTGCAGAAGTCCCTGGAGTCAATGTCAGGGTGATTACTTGAAAAATTGCATTGAGAATTAATGTAACTATATTCTGCTGCTTTGTCTCCTGCTGAGAATATTGTCACATACCAGAGTGAGAGCAACAGTGCAGTTTCTCTGTAATAGCCCATCAGGATGTTGCATACCCAGAAGACAAATGACAGGCATGCTTTATCTGTCCTGACCTCTCTCTATATCAAATAGTCAAGTCCTAACAATACATACTTAGGAAAAATGAGAGGAAAACATGGTATTAAATTTCAGTGATCAATGTAACAAACAAAAGACATAACACCTGAAGAAGCAAGTTTAATGGAACAAAGCACTTAAGGTTGAATTAGTGATGTACATGTTCAAGCTAAAGGTTATGAAAGAATGCAAAATGCAATCTACACTAAAATGCAAGCTCCCCTCTAGAATGTAAATTGTATAAAAGCAATTATTTTTCTTGTTTTGCTCACTTGCATTCCCAGAGCTGGCACTTAGTGAATTATCAATAAATATTTATTGAACAAACATATGTAACATAAAACAAAGGGATGGAATTTAGACAGAATAGCTTAAAAAATAATTCTACCATTCATCTCCAAGTACTATTAGAAGGGAGAGTGTCCTAATGAACCCCAAAAGATCTCTCACAGCAAAATAAAGACATAAAATCTTCTGAGGAATATTAATAAGATTAATGAGTATAAGATGTTTGACTGTTTGACTATTCCAATTAACTCTTGTTAATCATCAGACAATTCATTTCTACCCAAAAAACAGGAAGTTCATTTTTTCAAATATTTTTGGATCACTCCCCAAATACTACTATGTCACAATTAGAACCAGAACTACATGAGTCACACATTTCATGTTATCTGACTAGAATGAAATTAATTAGGAAATGAACAATTAAAAGAGGGCTCAAGATATCCAACACTTAGAACTATGAATGTCTACATAAATTACTATCTTTATTATAGAGGAAAGCAAACAGTAACTGAAAACTACTTTAAAATTAGCTAAAATTAGAACACTGCATTTTGACTATAAAATGTGTCCAAATCAGAACGCCTAGGAAAATTATATGCATACTTTAGGGTATAGAAAGACTTTAAATTATGTATATAGTCAAGATCCTAGACTAAGGGCAAGAGATGTAGAAGAGCCATTAAATGTGTTATTCACTTATTTGTTAACTCATTCAACCATTGAAGATATAACACCTGCCAGACACTAAAAAATACTGGCTTACAAAATACAGTAGTTACTAAAACCAGATACTATTTGTGACCTCAATCAGCTTAGAGTTGATTAACGAAGACAGATACTAAAGTGGCAAACAAAAATTAACAAGTAAATAAATACATAATAAAAACAGATATCACAAAGAACATTCAATGGGAGAGTTTCACTCAGCAGAGGAAAGATTTTTCTTAAGAAATTATGACCGGTCTGAGATCTGAAAGGTGTTTAGGTTTTAACTCAGGGAAATTGAAAGGACAAGAATGCAGGAAGAAAGGAGCAAGTCCAAAGGCGCTTGGTTGTGGAGGGGTGTGCCAGGAACTAAAGGAACAATACAGGAACTGAAGGAAGGCTTGCGTTTCTGGAAGACAACATAGCCTAGGGAGGAGTTTTAGAAAAAGTTAAAGACAAATTACAGGGATTCTTGACTCTGGCAGGGGATCCAAGAATACTCAGCTTCCACATCAGACATAACTCTATCATTTACATTCTTAGGTCTAATGCAATGAGACCAAACACTGACACATCAAGTCATGCAATGCGAATTTATTACTTACAGATAGGCAGCAAGGACAAAGAGAAACCTGGGATTCATGGTGAGCTGTTCCGCCAAAGCTCAAGAAAGATGCCCAGTATAGATGAAATCTCATCTGGTAATGCTGCACACCCCACTGCAGTTGAGGTACTCTGAAAGCATTCTTCTCTGAGTTTTATATACATGGGCTGCTGAACACAGCATTGCAAGACATCCCGTTCTGGCAGAAACAAGGACGCAGTCTGAGTTGTTTTAGACATTTTTTTCCTTATTTCATGATGTAATATGCCACTGATATTCTAAGAAACAAGTAGGAGTGGGGCAGAGCCACAGCAGCCAAGGTCATCTTGGGGACCTCCCTTCCTGCACAAGTTTATATAGTGTCTTTAGTTCATGCACATGATGGTGATTTTTACCTTAAAATCAGTGTGAACCGCAGAAATTATATAAGCCAATGAAGAGATATAATGGAGTCAGATTAGAATTTTGAAACATGTCCTTTTAGCTGCATGTGGTAAATAGATTGAGGGGTGGGTTAGGTAGAGTGAACACAGAGCCAGGTAAGAAACTACAATAATTCATGCGAGAAAACACAGGTGCTTTTCTGAAATGACAATCGGGAAGATAAAATGATGCAGGTACAGTTGAAGGATATTTAACTGTTAAGATCAACAAAAGCACAAAGCAATAAAACAAAAATCATGGACAAAAGATTCAGTCAAAAGCTCAAAATAATTAGAAATAAGGGATATGTACTTTAAAATAATGAGAAACCATTTTCACATATAAGATAGGCAAACATTAAATGTTCAGTATCAGTTACTGGCAAGTATCTGACATGCTGAGAGAGAATACAGATCAATACAGATACTCGTAGAGAGTAACTTGAAAGTATCAGTTAAAAATTTAAATGTGCATTTTCTTATACCCAGTAATTCTATATCATGGTATAACCAAGGAAGGCATTTGCACGTGAGAAGGAGTCATGTGTAGAATGTTCATTGAAGTATTATTTGTTAATAGCACACACACAAAACAAGTGAAAATAGCTTAAAGGTCCATTAAAAGGAATTTGGCTAAATAAGAGAAGAGAGACACACATAAATATAATTAGAATCAGGAAACATTTTCAACAGATGAAGACAAGGTTGAGTACCATAACAAGGAGTCACTAAACATACTGAGTGTTATAAGCACTGGACCTGGAATAATCATTTTTGAGTTCTGATGCATTGTCTTTTTTTTTTCCCCATGATATTCTCTACTTCTCTTTTGTCACAGTCACCAATGTCTAGGTGACTTTTGATATTTGCTTTTCTGTTTAGATTGTAATTTCCAAATGGCAGAAATCCTGTTTCTTTTTCACTGCTGTATCCCTACCACCTAGACCTGTACCAGAACTATATATTTAGACCTGCACTATATATTTAGTCAATATATGTTACTATTAAATAGATGTAAGTGCTTTCATTAATGAATAAACAAATTTATGAATGAATTAATAATCTTACTTTTGGCACTAATTTTTTATAGTTCAAGCATACAAATTTTTCAGGATTCATTTCTATCAAGATTCCGCCTGTAGAAATAAAGGCATTGGTGTTAGATTTCTTAGTGCCTTTCCTACTTTAAAATTTTATAATTCAAAGATGTTGCTTCGGTTGTCTCAAAAACTTTTTGCCAGTTCTTTTTATCATAACATGATTTTAACTCTTTTATATTTCCACAGACAAGATGTAACTAACCTACACAGAGTTTCCTATGTTTGAATTTATGTGTAAGAATCATAAATTCTTATGATTTTATGATCTATATTAAACACATAGATTAAATGTTTAAATAATGCATGCTCAAATGTTGCCATATTACCTGCTTCTAATAATACTTTAAATTGTCTAACAAATCCATAGGAAAATAAAATCTTACAAGATTTTTAACATAAATACACAGTGGAATATATAGTAGAGAAATTCTCAAATATCAAACATGATCAGCGTGAGGGTATCTTATAAAATGGGCAACTGTGGCAAACAGCAACTGAGTAGAAGTTCTGGTTACTTGAGTTTCTGTGTTAGTTTAGGCTCATATGATCATAAAATAAAATTGGAGACATACTCCCAAAAATCTGTATTCTATTTTTGGATTGCCAGAGCCTATGCTTTCTTGTCTAGTTCACCATCCTATAACCTTGTAATCCCATAATACCCCGACCTCCGTACATGACACGAGTAGAAACACACCAAACAAATTATGTAGTATCTTTCAGCTAAATGGCTCACTGGCACAGTCAAATGTCTCATTTTGCACTTCATTACATATAGACAAAGCAGAGCCCGAGGGGGACACTAATTAATGTAAACTTGTTCTCCAAGTCACAGACTCTGAGGGCTTATTGGTTTATTTCTCTCTAAATACAAACAGAACATAGAGCAGTCTGTCAGTATAGTTTCACATCACATTACACCATGGTGACATCTCAAATAATTCTAACATTTTCATTGAAATATTTAAATATTTGCCTCTTCTCTAATACACTTTGTCAACATATATGAATATACACTCAAACAATTATATGTAATATATAGTAAAAATATAAAATCACAGAAAAATTATATTAAAAAAATTCACTTTATCTCTTATGATGTACTCCTCTCCCTCTCCAAATCAGGAGCTTAAATCCCTACTTATTTTATTTGAGGATTGGTTATTTAATGATATGTTTGGCTGTGTAGCCACCCAAATCACATCTTGAATTATAGTTCCCATAATCCCTACATGTCACGGGAGGGAACAGGCGGAGATAATTGAAACATGGAGGCAGTTTCCCCCATTCAGTTCTTGTGATAATGAGTGTGTTCTCCCGAGATCTGATGGTTTAATAAGGGGTTTCCCCCTTTGTTGGGCACTCATTCTTCTCTCTTTGGTGACTTTGTGAAGAAGAACATGTTTGCTTCCCCTTCTACCATGATTGTAAGTTTCCTGAGGTTTTCCCAGCAATGCAGAGCTGTGTGTCAATCAAATCTATTTCCTTCATAAATTATCTAGTCTCATGTATTTCTTTATAACAGTGTGAGAAGGGACTAGTACATATGACTGCTATGTTTAATGCAATGTGAGTGGATGTGACATATGCCAGTTCCAAGCAGAATTCTTCACTGTCATTGAATTGGTCTTCTACCTTCTTTTTTCCCTCTTCTACTAATCTATACTCAAAATCAGAGAGAAAAAGAAAGAAATAGAGTAGAGCCTGAAATCAAAATGAAAGGTGAGGAAAAAAAATTGTGGTTATAAGTTACAGAGATTCTGGTGTTGTTTGTTACACAGCTTTGTGTCATAGAAGATAACTAATACAATGTGTAAATGGAACAAATTATATAAATCAATATATTAGTAAATATTGTGTTATGAAAATAAAATTTGTAATTGAAGTTTAAGATCTTTAAACCAGCACATATTATTTTCATATAGAATTGTGAAAAATCTGACAAATCTTACATTGATTTGATGAGGTTATTTTTGCTTTAATGGTAAAGACAGCCAGTTTTTAATTAAAATATTAGTTATATTTGTAAATATAGTCACTGATTCATTTATTTTCAATACATGAGTTCCTACTTTGGAGATCATTTTCTTCCTGTGGGTAGATCATAGAGACTGTTGCCTTATGTTTCTGTAACTGAGCATTTCCAACTCTGAAAGAAATTGGCCAGGAGTTTTCTGAGATCCCAAACACATATTTAGTTTAAAATTCTCATGTAAGTGAAAAATATAAAAATAGAAGGCAATAAAAAAGTATTTAATATGTCTGTCGCTTTGGCTGAAGAGGTTTCAAAGCAGAATTTAGATAGATTGAATTGTGGTTTATTCAGGTGCTCTGAATTAAGTGTTTAGAAAATAATTTGGTCTTTTCACAATCAGAGATGAAAGAGAAGACAAAGATTAAAAATTCCATGGTTTTCAGAGTTGAAAGAGGCAACTTTTTGTATCCTCGTTTGTAAAAGACTCTTGAGTTAAGACCCAGCCTCTGGGCAAAGAACAAATATGGCAACATTGCATTAAGTTGGGCCTCAATACAGTAAATCCTATCTGTTAGAGAAAATGGCTCAGAAAAAGAGATCCAACATATGTTTAGATGGAAGTCTGATAAGCTCAAAGTATCCTTAATTAAGTCTAGAGCAAGGGATATAGCAAGAAGGATTGGTATTGCAATTGGCATATGGAACTGACTGGAATCAAGTAGTTTTTTGGAGGGAGCGTGAACTACTTGGGGGAGAAAATTTTCCTATTATAAAGTAAGGGAAATTATAAGATTTTCCTTCAGGATTTCAGAACTAATTAGGACCAGTGACTGTTCTGCCCTCCCCTGCTTCTGCCCTTTTCTGAATGTGAGTATTCATGCGTAATGTTGCTCCCTTTCTACTACTGTATCTATATGTTGAGTATTTTTAACTTACCTATCTGTGGATAACTTGTATTTTCAGTAGATTCCTTGATCAAAAGGAGTTAAATACCAACCTCAGATAAATCATGAGATCCTAACTTTGAGCCTGATATGTAACTGAACTTCCTTGGTTTCTTGGAGAAGATATGAGTATATTTTGTTCACAGGAGGAAAACAAATATTTGAGATCAAAAAGAAGTCAGGGGTAGAGTATATTACTTGTTCACAATCAACTATTTTTCTACCTTACCACGCTGTTATATAAGCAGAATACATTTTCTTGCTCCATCACTGCATTTGGCCATGTGACTTGTTTTGGCCAGAACACGTGATCAATAATAGCACACACCTTTCCCTAGCAGAAACTTTAAGTACTCTTGCATATCATGACTCTGTCCTCTTTTGAACTTCTGTCCTGTACCATAAAAATAGACACGGTGACTGTGTATCAAAATAAAAAGCTAAGTAGAGCAAACCAAAGCCAAGCTTAATCCTAGAACGGCCCAGGAGAACCAAGCAAGAGTCAGTAAAGCTACAGCCAATCTGTAGCACACAAGTCACATAAACAAGTAACTATGTGTTATTGTAAGAGATTGAGATTGTGGGCGCTTGTGGCCAGAAAGGGAGTTTCATTTTCATTTTCTCTCTCCAATTCCTATTCTTTCACCAGCCTCTCCAATTTTATCTTTCTTTCTTAGTCACTTTGAATGTGTTTTCTTTCTTACTTAAATGCACTGCCCATATTCTCATCCCACATCTACTTTCCATACAGATTCTTCACCTCTCAAGTCAAAACCCACTTTCTCAGAAAAGCCTTTCTTGATCATCTGGGTTAGGTTTTTTTCCTGTTATATTTCACCCTGACACTTACACTTTCTTAAAACTAAACCCAATTTATAACTCTATATTTTAAGTTATGTAATTATTTGAAAAACATTGGTCTCTCCAACTATACTGTAAACTATATGAGAACAGGAATTATATATTATACTCAGCATCTGAAACAGTGTTTGGTACCTAGAAGAAGTTCAATAAATATTTATCCGAACAAATACATGTTAACAAGTTATGTAAATAAATTTAAGCCCCACATTCTATGTAACTACTTACGTCTGGGTATTTTTCTTGAGAATACAACTAATTTGTTCCCATTCATTGTATAAACTTGAAATTAGAAAAGTGATTTACTGATAATTCCCATTAAATGCTGTGCATGTGTCTGCTACCCAACATGATACTGCTTCTCGATACACAATCTCCTGTTTCCTGATGCTTAGGACTATCTTGAATAAAGCCTTTGGGATAATAGAATGAATACTGAGATGAAATATAGATGAATCATTTTGTAGAATTCTGCTCTAATTATTCTGCAAAACATATTAGAATGTTTGCAGGATTAATATTTAAATTAAATTTTATTCTCAAATGATTATTTCATTTTTCAAAGAAAATCTTTTTCTTTCTATTTTTTCTTTCTTTTTTTTTTTGTTATACTTTAAGTTCTGGGGTACATGTGCCGATCTTGCAGGATTGTTACATAGGTATACGCATGCCATGGTGGTTTGCTGCCTCCATCCTCCTGTCACCTACATTAGGTATTTCTCCTAATGTTATCCCTCCCCAACCTCCTCACCCTCTGCTAGCACTCCCCTAGCCCCCCACCCCTCAACAGGCCTCCCTGTGTCCATGCATTCTCATTGTTTAACACCAACTTATGAGTGAGAACATGCAGTGTTTGGTAAGAAAACCTTTGTCTGTTAAAAGCACACTTGAAATGTTCAAATAAAGTCATTTTTGTGGCAAAGCAATTGCCCAGGGCAGATTCTAAATAGAAGATAAGAAAGCAATAGTCATTTTACTCTGAAGGGCATATTCTAGAGATTTGCAAAATTTTCTCTCCTCCCCTTTTACTGTGACACACCATAACTAAGTTGTTTAACTTTTATGAGTTTCAATTTTCTCTTTGGCAATATGGTTGTAAAGGGCTTAAACATATGCTTAGTTAACAGAGAGCTATAAAGTTCTTTACTGGTTTCATATAAGTCACCATTTTTAGTTAATTTATCTTTAATAAAAATAACAGTAACAATTTCCTGCATTATTTTAAATATTAAACTATGTACCAATACACAGAACATGTAATACTTGCTAACACATAATTTTCTTTCAGTTAATATTTTTCTTTATAATTTCCTGGAATCATTAGGCTAACTAGATAAGATGCCTTAAACTGTGTCTAGTGCAAAATTAATAGTAAGCACTTTTCTCTCTTTTTATATCAATCCAGTGTTATTTACCATAGGTTTTATCTTTCTATTAATTTTTACTTTAATAACTGTTTCGTTGCTTATTTTTCAAAGTCTCAGAGAATGAGATTTGATAATTTTATTTGCTATACGAGTTCAGTTTAAGTGTTTGATTTCCACTTTTTCTGGGAGCACCAGAATAAATTCTGCACATGAGCCCTCCCGTGTTTTCACACTGAAACATAAATTCCCGGAAGATCAAAATATGGCACATTTATCTTTGCAGACAATCAACATATCAATATGCCTGGAAGCAAAATATAAATGATCCTTATGTTTGATCAATAGAGTTATAACCACAGGTGCTATGAATGAAGATAAAGCTATCTCTTCTATTTTCATAACCAACCCCATTATCTGACCTGACCTCATCTGTGTCATCATATTCTATTGCCTGACTACATACAAAGCAAAGAATGTATTTCCTTTCATCGATTCTCAATTTCCTCATCATTAATTTCATTGATTGAGTAGCAGGCTTTGAAATTAAAGAAAAGGAAAGCTTGAACAGTGAAGCCCAGTCAGTTCAGTGTTCTTATCTTTTAAAAAATTCTTTTTTCGGGGAAGGTAGTAGAGGAGTAGGACTCTTGCTGTTTAGCTTTTTTTTTTTCTTCATGAAAATAAAAAAGAAGACAGAAGAAAAAAAGGCAAAACATACATAATACTGAAATCCTTATTCTTGGAACAGTGCTTGATGATTATCAAATAGTTGAATAAGTAAATTAAGATTTGTAAAAAAGGCAATCAATACCCATATACTGTGCATTCACCAGAGAGTCAATAGGGAAGTATGTGTTGGTGGCCTATTTGTACCAAGACTGTAAAAAATACTGGAGATATCTAGATGAAAAATCATGATTCTTTACCCAAGAAACATTTTAATTAATCTATATGCTGGTTGGAAATTAAATTATAGGACACTGCACATGGACCTCAAGTGACAAAGGAGCTTTGTAGTGATCAAAAATAAGATAATAAGATATTACCATTTATATTGATTGCATATCTATGTAGTTTTATTTCTGAAAATATGACTTCATCTGTGTTGCATATAAATCCATCTAGTAAGTGATACTCTAAATTCTAATATATTTATATCCTCTTTACCTCTTACCTCAAAAAACCTTGCAGCTTCAACAATTTTGACAGTAGAGAAGACAAATCAATCCATCATTAACAGAATATTTAACATTTCACTATAATCTCATATCAGTCTTACCCCCAGCCCCAATATTATTTTTATTTGTTTTCTTCAGGATCGTAATAAATAAAACATGGCATTTCTTCCTGTGAGGATATATATCACCAGAAGGAGAATGAAATGTGAAAGCCAAGCAGTCTCCATTAACTATTATTTATATAGCAGTTTTACTTGTCAAATCTTATTCACAGAAGAACAAAATACGATGGGGATATTTTTTCTTTTCCAGTTCTAGGCAATTTGATTAAGTTGCTACACATTCATACATCATTCAGTGAAAAACAGTATTTGAACTAAAGCAAAAAAGAAAATAGTTTTGATAGTTCAGAAAACAGTGGAGATTCTAGGAATTTGGAATTTTGAAAGAAATTTTAAATCTGCCACGTTCTTTGCTTCTAAAGCCAGTGAAAAGTGATAGAGATCCTTTCATTCAAAGACCTGTTGTTACCACTAACCTGTGATGATTTAAATAGAAGTACTTTGGTCTGAATGTTTGTGCCTTTCAAAATCATCAATGAAAACTAATCACTAGTATGATGGCCATAGGAGGTAGAGCCTTTGGGAAGTGACCAGGTCATGAGGGCAGAGTCCTCATGAACTGGATTGGTGCACTTATAAAAGAGGCCCCAAAGCGCTGCCTTGACCTTTCTACCACGTGAGGACACAGCTAGAAGGTACAATCTATGCACCAGAACATAGGCCCTAATCAGACACTGAATCTAACAGCACCATTATCATGGACTCTTCAGGCTACACAACTATGAAAAATAAATTTCTGTTGTTTATAAGCCATCTAATCTATGATAATATGCTATTGCAGCACAGGTGGACTCAGACAATACTTGTGGATGGCTACTCTTTTAAATTTCAACTATACCATTCATTTGATGTTAAACAAAACATAGTTAAACCTTTTTGAGTCCCGGTTTGCTTTCCTATAAACTGAGAATAATATCCATTATTAAATAAGAAAATCAGACATGTGGTACATGCTGTTACTGTAACACCTATGACTTAGAAGAAATACTGTTGCTCAAATTTCTATTCAAATCATGAGGTCATTGTTGAATGGCCACGTTTTAATGAGTCAGGCACATTTTACTTAGCTAACTCTTTCTAAAATTGGAGCTAAGAGCTGATTTGAATGCTGCCTGTCTCCTCCCAGCTTATTTGTCCAAGCAAACATAAATTCAGTCATATTTATGTGCCCAACCCTGATCCTCAGATACCCTGGGTCACATTACTGGGATTCACCAAATGGTCAGTTACCTGCTCAGTTCAGAGTTGCAGGAAAGAACAAATCCTCTTAGTTATTTGACAATGGCAGAGACCAAAGAAGATTGGACTTTTGGATACCTATGTCTACAAGAAACCACCAAAAAAAAAAAAAATGCATTCAAGAACAAATGACAATCATATCATGGAAATAAGTGAAAAGGAGAAGCTGAAGGCAATAAAATAGAAGAAAAATAAAAGACAATTTTTCTATTACTTATTCTGGGCCAGAAGTGTATAAATCACAAATTTTAAATATGGTATTTGATTTAATACTCAAGAACGAAGAAAACATTGTTTTCCTATGCATAGATAAGAAAACAGATTATAAAGAGAGGTTAAATAAGTTGCTCACAAATTCACATGTATGAAATATTAGAGCTTACATTTTTATCTGTTTCATCTCCATAAAAAGCCAATGATATCTCTACTAGAGTACATTTCCTTTGCATTGTAGTGCTATGTGAAATGACTTGTCAGCTAAGTATGGAACTTAATGGTAAAATATATATCATCTTCAATTTCAATCAAGTACTTGAAATATAAATTTAGACAAGGACAAATAAGGTAATAATGCAGCTTAAACCAAAAGTATGGCTATATAAATTACACATCAGCAGTCGCCAGTTATGATATACAGCAGGTGATTCATTATAACTCAACTCACCCTGAAGATTTCTAGGAAGGAGATTAAGACAAATCTACCCTTAGCTTGTGTGGTACTCATTAAAACGATAAAACTATTTCTTCTACAGAATATGTGGTAATGTTTACTAAGGCTAGTTTGATCAACCTTTGATTTTTCTCTTTAGGAATCTTGGTATTTAAGCAAAGCTACCAATAAGTGAGAACAGTCGCCTCAGTTCTTAAAGATTCATCGTCTCATTTATAAGGAATATGTTTATTGGATGCTACATTCAACTATGGCTTTTCCTGAACTTTCTATTTTTGAAACGACAAAAGCATACATCTTTATAAAAAGGAGCAATTAAAATGCTTGAACACACAGCATGGCTGAAAAAATTTTAGGAAAGATTTCAAAGGAGAAAATATCTAGGTACTATTTGTAATATTTTTTAACAGAGCTTTGGTATCTACCAATTTGTCTGTCCATAGAAAATATTTTTAGTGAAATATTTTATAGATCTTGAATACAGACTTCCATTATATATCTTCTGAAACTGCTAAGTGGCTTTGAATAATTTAGTGTCATGTTATTTCTAGCAATGCTCAGCCTAGAGGATATTGAGTTACAAATAAATGAAGGCATACTTATATGCATACATATACATGTATACATACGTGAAAAGAGCAATCTCCTTCTTACAACTGTATATGTAAGTAGCCTGAAAAGTGCTGGGCTTGAATCACTGGGGAATTATCGAAGTAATTGAAACTTTCTAAGTTTCTTTTCCCTCACTGTCCAAAGCACAGGTTTGACAAGATGATACCCTCTGGCTTCTAACTGTCTGACCTTTAGGGTAGTTTCTTCTGCAGAACTAACTTACCTTGTATCAATCATCTTAGATCATTTCTATTTCCTAGTGCTATGGGATAAACAAGGTAAAAGGATAAAAAAAAAGTGCATATGGAGTAATTTTTCACTCTGTGAAGACTTATTAATAGCCAATAACCATTCTCTTGATTCAAACGAAAATTAAACAACCCTCTCTCCCTCATCCCCATGAAAATTGTATCAGTAGTGTTGTGGGATCCTTGGGATGTCACTTCTCCAGCTGGAAACCTGTGTCCAGTGATGCCTTTGCCCAAGTTTTGATCTGGCTTGCTGGGCTCATTCTGCCCACTCTGCTTGGCAGGCTTTGCTTGGCTTGCACTACCAGCCTGGATGTCATGCCTGACAAGGGCGAGCCAGGCGCAGAGCGGTGAGGGGTGTGTGAGTGAGTGTGGGGTCCAGCCACTGTGCATAGCCAGGCATGTCAGCTGCTGCCATGGGGCAGGCAGCTGTGCCAGCATGGACACTGGCTCCCTGCGAGTCTGCAGCTGGACAAGGCATAGACAGGAAGCTTCCATGGCTGGCACCAGGGAATGTAGTGATGCCTAGAAGCTTGGGGACTCCAGGAACCACACAGCCCCAAAGACAAAATCAGAGCCCTGGCTTAGGGAGCTCCCAGGTCTGGGCTCCCAGAAGTGTGGAACTCTTCTGGGTTCCCCTCTTCATCTACAACATGGTGAGCAAGGGGCATGTTTCAGTCCTGTTTGTGTTACAGCTCTATTCGGTCCTGAGTCCTACAGCCATTTTGCAGGTCCTGAGTCTTTGTCCTATATCCAGGAAGAATGTGGTACAGAGATGAAGGGAGGGTGAGCAAGATGAAGAGGAGTTTTATTGAGCAATAGAACAGCTCAAAGGAGAACCACAGTGGGTAGCTTCTCCCCCTAAACAGGGTATCCCAATGAGTGTTCAGGTCTTAGCAGGGAGGGTAACTGAGTTCTTAGCAGAGAGTGTAGCTCCTTTCTGCTAGGCAGGTTTCCCAGATGAGTGTGTTCAGCTCTCAACAAAGAGGGTAGCTTCTCTCTGCAGGTGGTCATCCTCTTGTTTCTCCATCCTCTCCTCAATCTGGCTGAGTCTAGGGTTTTTATGGGCCTCAGAGGGGAGGAAGTATGTGCTGATTGGTCCATGGGCTGCCAAGGGCAGGTCCTGGCAAAGCACCACAAGTTTTCCCTCTGGGTGGCTGGACTAGTGGCCTACCACCCAGATTTCAAGCCTTCCCCAGCTTGAAGGTAGGACTTCACCAGGGACCCACTCTCTTTAGCCCAGGAGTTTATCTGCCTCCTGTGACTGTTCATGGTGCCCAGGCTGTTATGCTGAAGGGTGCCTATAGGCCAGCACTGGGCTGTTCTCGGCCCCTGCTTGGGCTCCCTCCTGTGCTTGTTTGTGCCCAAAGTCTGGAGGGCGTGGAGGTGGCAGGAGGCTGGACTGCCTCAGCATGTGCACAAACAGCTGGGCTGCAATAGCACCCAGGCTCAGCCCTAACTTTGCTTCAAGATTGGAGCAGCTACCAGCAATGGGGAGAAGCCAGACAGTAGAAGCAGGCATTTTCAAACCTTCAAGGGGAAAAGGGGGCCTTCCTGGGCCCCAAGAGTGCAGGGATGCCTGCGTCCACAGCAGCAGCTGGGTGGCTGCAGCTGCACCTTGAGAGCTCCTGCCTGGCCAGCTTGGAAGGGGCAGGGCTCTTGCTTCTCTCTAGCTGCCACTGGCTCCCATGGAGCATGCAGTCCTGGCTGCTGCCTCCTTGTAGCATGGGACAGGAGCTCTAGGTCCTCACTAGGCCCGCCTGGCACCCTGGGCAGGGGTGATGCCACTGCAAGTTTTTCCTGTGGCCTCAACACTCAGGAGTGGCCTAGGGCTCCCCCTGGCCTGGCTCATGCCCCTGTCCAGGAGTGAATCTTGGGCCCTAGGCCCAGCTGTTGGGAGTGTCAAGCTTGATGGTCACCATGATGCAGGGTAGATCCTGAGGATATAACCTCAGATGGCCCCACACAGAGCCTCTTTTCAAGGCTCAGGAGCTTGGTGCCATCAGCAGGGTAGGTGTGGTGACCTCATTGCTGATCAGTTCCTTGAAGCAGGTGCCACTCTCACTTCCTGCTCTAGGTGCCTCAAGCTCCATGTCTCTGCCCAGCCCCAGCACTTTGTGTCAAAGCACTGGGCCCCACTCTGCCTCGAGACCCCTCTCTACCCTCTCCTTCATGCCCAACTGTGCTGCCCTCCAATTGGTGGGTGGCTTGGCCTGGCCCCATAGCAGTGGCTCCCAGAGGAAGGTTCCAGGGACTGCCCACCTGGGCGTCTTCACCTGAGGACTGGTGGCCTGCCCCTATACCCCACTGTAGTTGGCATCACTGCAGCAGCCACTTTAGATGGGCTGCCACTGCATCAGTAGCTTTGAATGGTAAAGACTCCTTGCCCAAGCAGCAACTTTTAAAAAACTTGCTTCAGCAAAAGAATATGCTAAAACTATTTCCTAAACATATTTTTTAATCAAAAAGTATTTCTAAAACGAATATTTTGCATGGAAAATGCAAAAGAAATTCTAAATTAATGTGAAAAATTGTTAATAAGAATAAATATTTAGAAAATTTTCAAACTGTATTTAAATTATTAAACTTTGCAAAGGAAAGTCGTTACATCCTCCAGCCCATACCTATTGGCACATAACTCTAAAAAGATTAAACTTTTCTAAAGATAAAATTTTCTCAGTTGTAAAATGGACTAAGTAAACATCAATTGATATTATATTTGATGGTTATTTATAAACTGTAATTGCAATGCATCATGAAACTAAATGTTATATATACATATATACCCATATATAAAATTGTTTGCATTTCTCTGAAGCAAGTTTTTGAATGACTTATGAAATTGCTTCACTGGCATTTTTATGACACTTAAAATAGACTTCTCTCATGCAAAAATATGTTTAGAATATTATTGTTTCCTTCCCCTAAATTCACGTTTATGTGTTTTTGTGAAGGCTTCTGATTTCTGAAACAGAGGAAAGAAATAAAATACTTTTGTTCAGTTTTATTGAGGCTTCTTTTTATTTGTGTATTTTCAGGTTTATATGAAAAAAAACTTCTAATGCTAACATTAAATTTCTTCACTGCATAAGCATCCCAATGTAAAACAGAACAAGGATTACTGCAAGAGGAAATATTGAGGGGATATCACCATATCAAAAGTCTTGCATGCCCAGAAATCGCTGAGAAGATTATTTTTCTTTTCATTTCTTCTTAACTATTTTTCTTTCTAAAGTAGTTCTTTGGTACTTTGTCCTTTGCTAATATGCAAAGGGTAGAACAGTGATTAAAGGAAATAAAGACTCCATTAGCTTGAGTGGTGCTCTTTGGCTGATAGGCATAGCATTCTTAAACTACAGTACTTCACACTACCAGTCTCTACTAATGGAGAATCACTGCATGCATATCTATGAATGTTCTAAAATACTTTTTCTCTTTATAAGAATTGGACAGAAGCAGGTAGAATATGAAGAGTCATTTATTAAGTGCAACAAGAAAGCCATTAGGATCATAATTTCCAAGCATTAAGAAAGAGATAATGAGCCTTGGGGAAGGGTCAACTTACACATGTAGATACGTCATCGGCTTGCTTCTAATGGGGAAAAAGAGAGATTAAAATGCTCCAATTGATATCTAAAAAATTTCTTTTATGGGGAAATACTACCTTCAGAAATATCTAAATACAGTGCTTGGAAAAGTGTCTCAACTTAGCTAACAACACAAAATTTCAAGTGAGTTTTCCTCTTGTTAAAATGTATTTTTCGGATTTGAATTTTAGAGAGTGATGGCTCAATTTTAAAATTCAACATATTACAAGCAAAAAAGAGACATTAAACAGAACCAGCAAAATCATAAATAAAAAAGTAAAAATGTTGTATCTGTGCTTCTTTATACAAATTTTCTTTTTTTTTTTTTTTTTTTAAGTCAATACTTTATTAGTATCACTTTACCAGATGTGGGCACATTCCAAGTCAATCCTGCTTGCTTGTTTATGTGTTGAAATACAAAAAGAATCATTTAGAGTACAGAAATATAAAAAGCCTCTAACGTAGTTTTATTATCAAATATAGTAAGTAACATAATAAAGTCCTATTAACATGAAAGTTGGTTTGGAAATTTATGGGAGGGTTAAACAATCCTTTAATAATTAATGGACTTGATTTTTCATCAAAGAAAGGCAATGCTTTACTAAATATGTTTTTATTACTGCAGCAGGGTGGGGAAATATTATATTGGGAATTCTGTAAATTCCCTATATCTTCAATGAGATATATATTGTTTTCATAATCATAAAGAGAGTCTTGAAATCAATTGAGTGTTATCTTTCTCTATTTCTCTTTTTTTTTTTTTAATTTTTTTTTCCCATTTATTTATTTTATTGCATTTTAGGTTTTGGACAAATTTTCTATGTTTAGGGAATCAGTGAACTCGAAAGGTCCATGAGCACTAATTATTGTTTTAACTATCAGCAGTAATTTATTTCTAAAGACTACTTTTACCTTATTAAAGCAACACAGGACTGATTCAGAGTTTTTAGACAGATAGCAGTGATTCTTAATCAAAGTTTACAACCAAGGAAGCAGAAAAAAAAAATAGAAACAAACTGACTTAAATTATGAGCCAATTATATGAATTTAACTCTGCAACTAAGGCTACATCTCCTGAGTTAGATTTAAGCTATATGAAGTCAAAGCCATCATCATCATCTACAAACTCAACATTTTCCACATCAAGAAGGAAAGCACAGACTAGCATCAGCACCAACTACAGGCATAGAATTCCAGACTCCCTGATCTCACTGAGACTTCAGTGTTGCAGTCACTGTTTATGGAAACAACCTCTATGATTACAGAAAAAATGTTTCAGTAATTGTGAGAAAAGCTCATGTTTGTAGAAAAAATAGGTACCAATGTTCAAGTGTTTAAAAGAACACATGAAGAAAAAAATTACTAATATAGCAGTATCCTCATTGCCCTGCAAGAAAAAAGGAAAAGGAGATGGCATGACAATTCAGTGTCTTGAATCTCATTAGAAATCTAAACCAAAGTTGTCATGGGCTGACTACTCATTGAAATTTCAGTTGATAACTATCCCTTATTTTCTTCAGTTCTTCATGATTTATAATCATTCACATAGATTATTTCCCTTAAATCTCAAAATCGGGCAAGCAAAATTTTTACATCCATGTTCCAATTATATAAATGAATACACAGAAAGTCAAAATAACTTTTCTAATATCATACAGATGGCATTTATTATTTTATTTATTTATTTGAGACAGGGTCTCTTTCTCTCATCCAGGCTGAGGTGCAGTGGCGTGATCTCGGCTCACTGCAACATCCGCCTCCTGGGGGTAAAGCAGTTCTCCTGCCTCAGCCTCCCGAGTAGCTGGGATTACAGGCAGCCACCACCACACCTGGCTAATTTATTTTTATTTTTATTTTTATTTACAGTAGATACAGGATTTCAACATGTTGGCTAGGCTGGTTTCAAACTCCTGACCTCAAGTTATCTGCCCACCTTGGACTTTCAGAGTGCTAGGATTATAGACATGAGCCACTATGTTATAAATAACAAAACTGCCTTTTCGTATACAATGGAATGTAATAGATTGTTGAGATCTGTGCAATAGTTTCATGAAACTGAAGTGAACAATCTGACAGCCAATGACAGCCAATGCAACATAGCACCCTAATTCTGGTATTTTTAATCATACATTTATCTAAAGAAAATAACTCAGGCACATTATGTGGCACATTGTGCTTTATCCCCAAAAAGCTTTTTCCTCTTTTTTCCTTGTCTCACAGTATTTTAATAGTAATTTTTGAAAACCTTGGGCATCTCCACCTCCATTCCTTGACTGCTTTTCTGAACTCCTTGCCTGTTTATGTTAATCCTCTATGGTAATAGAATATTGTATGACACTTAACACCTGAGGGTTTTTTGTTTGTTTGTTTTTAATGTCTGGTTGTTCCCTTAGTAGTGTAAACTCCTTGATGGAGAAATCATCTTATGTCCAAGTTTCTATAAATATGTCCAACAGATTTTTGTGGGCAATTAATAAATGTTGAGATTACTTGATTCATTTATGAAAAGGCTTTTGACAGTTACATAAAACTAGCACCATACAGAGAAGTGTATGGGACATTGTAGGTGACATGGACTGATAAAGCTAAATAGTAAATCAGAAAAGTCGGATATAATGATGGTATTCACTTTGAAAGCACAATTTTCATTAGCAATACAGAAATTACAAAGGGTTACCACATTCTGTTTTTGTTGTGAAATAATTTGCAATGATGCATTTCTAAGAGAGACTGAAAGTCATTCTAAGAAAAGTATCAACCTAGGAGGATGCTGAAATTTGTGTGTAGAAACCAAAGTGGTAGAGAGGTTTTTGATCAGAAGCCACACTCCTCATCAAAGCTTACAAGATTCTGCAGAATCCAGGGCTGTTACCTCTCTCCAACATCATCTCATTCATCACTCCTTTGTATGTGTTCTGGCCACACTGACCTGCTTTCTGTTCTTGGAACACACCAACCTTTTGCTGCATTCAGACCTTTGCTCTTGCTACTCTCTCCTCTGGTGAATTTCTTTCCCCAACATTTTGCTAGCTCCTTTTCATCTTTCATATTTTAGCTCAAAGGTCGATCTTCAGAAATGCCTTTCTAGGAAACTATTTAAAGTCTTTACATTACCTCTCCCTAACCACAGTTATATTTATACAATACCATTTATTTCCTTCAGCATTTTTTTTTATTTGACAAGTATTATTTTTATGTATTTCTTTAGTTTCTGTTTCCTGCTCAAATGACTATATGTTCATATCAATAGAGCACTGTCTGTCTGGGGACACTGTAAATCCTGTTCACTGTTCCATCCTCATTACCTAGAACACACCTTGGTAGACAAAATGTACTTAATAAGTTCTTGAAATCCATAATAATCAAGACCAGGCATTTTGGGCCTCGGGTCTATGCCTGACATAGGACTTGGCTGAGCAGTATTTGAGGACTGATGAAAGCAACATACCAATAATATGCTGAATGGTAAATTCAAAGAAAGAGCTTGTAGTGAAAGGTGAGGATCAAGTGGAATGATACTGAGGTATCTGAAGAGTGTGGCTGATTGATTTGTGTCACCCCCCTCTTCACCCCAAATTCATGTGTTGAAGTCGTAACCCCCAGTATTTCAGAATAACGCTGCATTTGGAAATGTAATCTTTAAAGAGCTAATTAAGTTACAGTGAGATCATTAGGATAGGTCCTAATCCATTATGACTAGTGTCCCTATTAAGAGGAATGAATTAAGACACAGACTTGCACAGAGGGAAGACCCTGTGAAGACATAAAGAGAAGACCATCTACAAACCAGGGTGACAAGTCTCAGAGGAAACCCATTCTGCTGACACCTTGATCTCAGGGTTCTAACCTCCAGGACTGTAAGGAAATGAAGTTCTGTTGGTAAGTCCACAGTCTGTGGAACTTTTTCATGGCATTCCAGCAAATAAATACAGTTGCCTACTTTAAAAATTATCAAGAGGAAACAGTGAAGGAGCCACCATGAACATAAAACCAAACAGCAAGCTAGTAGAGAAGGACTGCATTTAAAGCCATGTTCTTCGTAAAATGACTAGCGGTAGGGTCTAGAGGGAGAGAAGGGAGGAAAAAGCAAAGGGTGGAAAGGCAAGAAAGGCAAGGGAACACAAAAGAACATACACAGCAAGGTAATGCATGCTGAATAAAATGTTGGGTGACCAGTAAGATGATGAGATGATTGCTAACCCTAGCAAACTTTGAAGTTCATATACAAAAAAAAAAAAAAAAAGTAGTCATGACTTCGTATTAAATGTAAAGTGAATGCTAACAATGGACTGGCATCATTTTTTCAAGTTATAACGATATCGCAGACATATCAAAGCAAGAGAGGCTGTTTTAAAACACTTATTTTTAATCAAACACAACTTCTAGAATTTATTGCAAATTCTAGAGAATTTGCAACAACTACTTAGGTTGCAAATTCTCTAGACTCGAATCACAATAAATATAAAACATTGAGCACCAGGGAATTTTAACTATCTCATCTAACAATGTAAACACCATACTTACAGAGCTTTGTGAAAGAAGAAAGTGTTCTCTTTTTAAGTCTATAACCAGATGTGAGATTACCGGCCTTTGTTTCAAACACGATGATGATGGAAAGGAAGAAATTAATTGCAATTTTGATGAATGGAATGCCTGACAAAATAATAGTTTTTACCAGATCATTGTTTTCACTTTTTAATTTCTATCCAGCAAAGCTTTGTTTCAATGGTACATCATCGTAATTGCCATTTTTGTAAACATCAAACTATGCAGGTGCATTTGAAAACTCACACTCTGCTGCAGATACAATGAACTAAAGGAATGTAGAACAGATTACAAAATTGCAAAATTTCTTTGAGCATATGGTGATATGCAGAATCTCTGCTCTAAAAAAGCCTGAAGTGTGTCTGGGCCTTCCAGTGTGGTAATGAGTCTTATGCAAAGGAGCCTTTAGGTTTCAATACCTGACCATTTAATAATTCACCTCCATGCCTTTCCCCAGACTTTAGTTCATCCCACCATATGTGCTTTACTTTAATATTAGGTTTAATGTACTTATATCCATCAAATAAGCACTTAATTCACTTAATTAGATATCATCGCTAGATTTCTCATGATTAATGGTGAAATATGAGTTCAGGATGGGTTGGTTCATGAATGAAACATCTTGGAATGTATCTTGGGATGCTGTGGCAAAATTAGCATAATTAGCGAGTCATGTTATTTCCCAAAATTCTCTTCTATGAAACTTGAGATTAAACATTAAAATAAATTTCTCATTCTTTAAGACTCCACATGAGTTCATTTACTCCAGGTCCTGCCCACGTAACTAGAGATATGTTCAATGTAGAAATGTGCATCTTAGGCATTAGGACTTAATTTTTAGCTTTATTTCATTAATTAATATATAAAATTAAAAATCCCTATTCAAGAACAACATGTTTATTGAGTGTGATTTATCTGAAAGAAAACAAAAGATTGATAACACATGCAAATACTTTGTTTATAGCAGCTTTTTAATTTATTTTTATTTTTTATTATACTTTAAGTGCTGGGGTACATGGAATACTATGCAGCCATAAAAAAGGATATGTTTATGTCCTTTGCAGGAACATGGGTAAAGCTGGAAACCATCATTCTCAGGAAACTGACACAAGAACAGAAAACCAAACACCACATGTTGTCACCCACAAGTGGGTGTTGAACAATGAGGACACATGGACGCAGGGAGGGGAACATCACACACTGGGGCCTGTTAGGAAGTGGGGTCTGGGGGAGGGACAGCAGGGGATAGAGGGGTAGAGGAGGGATAGCATTAGGAGAAATACCTAATGTAGATGACTGGGTGATGGATGCAGCAAACCACTATGGCATGTGTATGCCTGTGTAACAAACCTGCACATTCTGCACATGTACACGAGAACTTAAAGTATAATTTAAAAAAAAATTAAAATAAAAAGCTGCTTTATTAGTGCATGATTCATGCAACTCAGAACCATCTATAACAATAAACAAATATTAAAAATATACTATTTTTTTGGTAACCAGAAATATTTTCTACCCCAAACATGTCCCACTTAACTGTTAAGTTGCTAAAATTTCACCATTAATAGTTCAATCATTTGGGCTTAGGCTGAATTAGTTCTTTGTTCTAAAATAATGGTTATATCAACATTCACTCTTAAAGTTCCTTTTTATGGCTTCATACACTCCTAGCTCTGGAAATATACTTAGCAGGATGTATTTAGTCAAATCAATTTAATGCATGAAGCTCTTCTCCAACCTTTCTGTCAGACTAAAATCTATTCTTTCTTCGAACCTACTGCATGGTTAAAAAGATACTTCCAATATCAGATAGCTTTTTTTCCTAATTTTAGAAAAGGAATTAGAAAAACATTTTCTAATTTTAAAAAGTAATCACTGAATTTTACTATCCTCACTAGTTTCTAGAGTGAGATACAGGAAATCTATATGTTTCTACATGATCACTTTTTTAATATTTGGAAATGCCTAGCATGTTCCAGTTTCCTTTTCTCTGTTCTAAATCAATATTGTTACTTCTTCAAAGTTTCCTTCATTGACATGGTTTCTTGATGATCTATTTAAGGAACTGAATAGATAAACTTAGAATGTGGCAGGTACTCTTCTAGGAGTTGGCTGATTGGTGGTAAATAAACATAGCTTCTCTACCTATGGCTTATGAGAGAGCAAAAACAAAACAAAACAAAAATTCAAGTAAATGTAAAAGTCCAACTACTGATAAGTACTATAAAGAAAACAATCTGAGAGTGCAATGGCAGAGAATTAAAGCATCATGACTAGCGAACACATGGCCAGGCAAAAGGAAGAAAAGTAGAGTTAAAGGGGTCTGTTGAGGGGCAATAGAGGTGGGACAGTGGGGGTTGGGGAGTTGAGGAGAGACAGCATGGGGAGAAATGCCAGATATAGGTGATGGGGAGGAAGGCAGAAAATCACACTGCCATGTGTGTACCTATGCAACAATCTTGCATGGTCTTCACATGTACCCCAAAACCTAAAATGCAATCAAAAATAATAAATAAATAAATAAATAAAATTAAAAATTAAAAAAAAAGAAATATGTTCCACACAGAGAAGTCAGAGACAACTGACAAATTGAGAGAATGTATTGAAAATGTATACTCCAGGAAAACAATAAATATCCTTGATATTTAAGCTGCTTTCAAAATCAAAGCCATTCCATATAAAACCCTGTTAAAAATAAGACGTTAATGGAAAAATCTATGAAATTTGAATATGATATGTAGTTTGATAAAGTGTTAATTTATTGGTTTCAACAGTTGCAGTATGGTTATCTAATATATTAATATTAGGGGAAAGGTGGGTGAAAGGTATATAATGATACTTTGTATTATTTGTATAACTTTTCTGTAATATTAAAATTAACGTAAAAGAAAAAGAAAAATAAAGGGGAAAAGGGACCAAAATATCTACCAAGGATGTGATTTATGTGATTTTGCAGCAAAAAGTAGGCAAATGACACTTAAATATGTTAAAAGATAATCAAATTTACTCATAGGAGGACAATTGAATTAAACCTTCAGTAGGATGCTATTTTACCATTGGGAACAGCTTGACAAAAATTTTAAAAGAATAATAAACTTCTTCGGTAAATTTCTGGAAAACATGTAAATCGTTGAAAATCTCTGTCTTTTTAGAGAACAAAATAGTGCAACCACTATTAAGTGAAGTTGATGGATTTCTAGCTAAACTACAAGTGTATTTACCTTATAAGAATTGCAATTATGACAACTTATAAGAATAATATGTTGCACTTATAAGAAATTATTATCAAACTACACTTTCAAAAATATGAAACAATGTATACACAAGCCTATTGCTTGTGAAATTATTTAGAAAAGCAAACTACTGGAAACCACATGTATGTCATTCATTAGAAACCGAGCTGAAAAAGGTATGGTGCATTCTCATAAAGGGGTACAGTGAAATTTAATCTAAATAAAGATCAGTACAACCTGACATTAGTGTTTTTCAGTGTACATTGTTAAATAAGAAAGGAAACATGAAAGAATGCATATAGTAGGCCACTTTTTAGTGAGCTAAAAGAGGAAATAAAATATGTATATTTGTATGTGTATGTGTGATGTTTATGCTTATTTTTGCAAAAAGAAGTAGGAAAGATAAAAGAGAAATTAATGAAATATGTTAGTTATAGAGAGTAGATGGACATAAGATGGAGGGAATAGGTATCAGAGTGTAGCTTTTTGGGTATACTTTTAAAAATGCTTTAAAATTTTGACTCATTTAAATATTTTGTATATTCAAAATAGAAAATGAATAAAGTAGGAAGAAAAACTAAATCCCCAGACTGACTACAAATAGAAATTATCAAACTTAATTTTAAAGCAAATTGAACGTATGAAAACACAGATTAAATAATTATTCTGTATAACTGTTCAACACTTTACACCTTAAGAAATATGTTCTAACTTCAGAAGGGTCTAAAAGGAATATTGAGATTGATGTCCAGATTTTTTTATTTGTAATAAAATTGGTGGTGTGATTCTAAATTATGTTTTATGTTTTGCAGAATAAAGCAAATGAGTAAATATTCTAATATTTTTGGAAATTAAACTTCTCACTAATTAAGAAGTTAAACACAAATGTGGAATGCAGGTGAGAAAAAATGCTGTAAAATCAAATGTGAATCAATATATCAATATTGGTCTATACTTTGTAAAAATGTGTTTTCTATATCTATCCATGAAAAGGTCTTGGAAAGAATGTCATGCTTCAATATCAATAAATATATCTAGTCCCCAGATTGTGATTTCTAAAGATAATTCCACTAAAAAACACGAATAAAGAAACAGGCTCTTTGGTGAGGTGGATAATTCTAGGTTAGGCAGAGAAAATATAAAACAAGAACCCAGTAGCTAATGAGATGAAACGTCTATAAACCAAATATCAGACAATTTGAACATAAAAATAAATAATAAATAATAAGGAAAATAAGTCATAACACAGGAAATAAAAAGCATTTCACAGATTAATAGTGATAATACTTAAAATAATGACAGGGACAGAGAGAGATTAAAATAGAAAAATCTCCTTTACAAAAAAGTGTAGCTAATAAATGTAGGAGAAATAATAGAATGTTGCCCAGAAGACTGGCTCACACCTGTAATCCCAGGACTTTGGGAGGACGAGGTGGGTAGATTACAAGCTCAGGAGTTCAAGACCAGTCTGGCCAACATAATGAAATCCCATCTCTACTAAAAATACAAAAAATTAGCCAGGTATCGTGGTGTGCACCTGTAATCCCAGCTACTCAGAGGCTGAGGCAGGAGAATAGTGTGAACGTGGGAGGCGGAGGTTGCAGTGAACCGATATTGTGCCACTGCACTCCAGCCCAGGTGACAGTCAGAGACTGTGTCTCAAAAAAAAAAAAAATTATCTTGAAGAACTCAAAGTTCTCAGAACTACTTTCCAAACGAAAGAAAGAAAAAAATAAGACTACTTTGACAATGTCTATTGGTCATCATCCTAATTAAGTGATCAAACTTGGTATCATGAATATTGGGAGGTTAGATGTTCCATGTGTCCAGAATTGATGCAATAAAATATACAAGAATTATCCTTTGCTATGGTTTGAATGTGTTCTCTCCAAAATTCATGTTGAAACTTAATGTCTGCTGTGGTTGCATTAGGAGGTGGGATCTTTGGGGAAGCAACTAAATCATGAGGGCTCTGCCCTCATGAGTAAGTTCATATCCTTATAAAAGAGGTTTCAGGGACAGTTTGTCCCTTTATTTTTCCCTTCCATCCATTCACCATGTGAGAACATAGCATTTTTGTCCTCCAGAGGATGTAGCAACACAGCACCATCTTGGAAGCAGAGACTGAGTTCTCACAAGACAACAAATGCCTATGCCTTGATCTTGACTTCCCAGCCTCTGGAACGCTAAGAAATAAATTTCTGCTTCTTTAAAATAAATTGCTCAGCTGCAGGTTTTTGTTGTAGTATCATGAATGGACTAAAACATTTTTGTAATATTCTTTTCCAAAGGGTTTAATCTGAATCTAGTAAAGATGAAACAAATGAACAAATAGAGAATATAAGATGTCCTGAAAGATAACTGCCATTAACTCCATAAAAATTTATTTGCAGTAAAACCAAAAATATGATAAAGGAGCTACTAGATTTAAAACAACTAATAAAATATACAAATCAAAAGCATTCACTTTGCTGGGATTTCAGATTTTAAAATAATGATGATAAGTAAATTTTTTGGAAACACTAAATATGGACTGTGTATTAAATTGTACTGTTGATTTAATGTTCCTTTTTTCTTTTTTGCTTAAAATAGATATATATTAATTGTATATGTTTATTGAGTAGAGTGTGATATTTCCATATATGTATACAGCATATAATGCTCACATCAGTGTAGCTAGCATGTCCAACATCTCAAGCCTTTTGTATTTCCTTGTTGTGATAACCTTCAGGATTCTCTTTTCTAGATATCTTAAAGTATACAATACATTGTTGTTAGCTCTAGTTATATAGCTATTATGTTATAGAACTCCAGAATGTATTCCTCCAGTCTAACTATAACTTTGTGACTATTGACCAACTTCTGTCCCTCTCTCTTGCCTCTCCTCTCCCCAGAATCTGGTAACCACTATTCTACTCTCTACTTTTATGAGAACATAATGTTACTTTTTACTAGAGGAAAAAGTGGTGCTACAGTCATAGAGGCAAATATCTTTATTCTTATGAAATCCTCACTAAAGTGTTTTGCAATAAAACATCATAATATCTCAGTTTATTTCTGAAAGATTAAGGATAGAGAAAAAGAGAGTGAGTTAACAGCTGCTTACACATGTATATAGGTATATCAGTCCATTTTCATACAGCTATACAGAACTGCCTGAAACTGGGTAATTTATAAAGGAAAGTGGTTTAATTGACTCACAGTTCCACATGGCTGGGGAGACCTCAGGAAACTTACAATCATGGTGGAATGTGAAGGGGAAGCAAGGCACTTTCTTCACAAGGTGGCAGGAAGAAGTGCCAAGCAGAGGCGGAAGAATATCCTTATAAAACCATCAGCTCTCGTGAAAATTGACTCACTATTATGAGAACAGTATGGGGGAAAACCCCTGACCATGATTCAATTATTTCCCTTCAGGTTTCTCCCCATAAGCCATATAGGGATTATGGGGATTACAATTCAACAAGAGATTTGGGTTGGGACATACCCAACCCATATCAGAAGGTGTTAGCTATAATGTTCTCTTCTCTACTCTGTAGGTACAAATATTTTTCAAAATAAAAATTAGTGTAAAATAAATAACCTGAGATTAGGACCACCCTTAACTACTCGACAGGAGCAAATAAACTATGCCTGGATGAAGAGATAAATACATGAAGTATAAAATTACTTCATCTGTATCTTAGCTGTCACTCACAATAGTATCTGATCACATGCAAACTGACAGCACTTTGACAATTCTCATCCACTGTAATTTTAAAGTTGAATTAAAGTTTTTGGATCTGTGATGTATTCATCAATTTTACTAGTATTCTGTAAAGAACATATGCTGGATTTTTAGACACACCATTTTTTTTACCTACTACTTCCCCCTTTAGGACGATTCCTCAAAACTTTACTCCATGAAGTTCTGGTTTATTAACAATCACAGTTCTCAAATACACTGATACAAGAGTTGACACTTGATTCAAGATGGAAAAAATGTTATATTCAATATTCCTACACCCCATAGTGATCAGTCACGTGACAAACCTATGAAGCTACACAAATCAGAGCACTTCTCTAAGATTTTATGTGCAGCATCAGATTGAGAGACTGTTTTTTCCTCAAGCATACCCATATTGTAAAGATGCATACATTCTCTGGATATTATCCCCCCTCCACCTTTAGATTCCCAAAATATTTGAGGATACCTGAAATTTCACATAACGATATAACAACATAGTGGCAAGGAACAGATCAGAAGCATTCATCATAAATATATTATAAAAAGCAATTTAAATTGAGAGGACCTCTGCTTCTATTCTATGTTTCTATTATAGATATGGATGGTACTTTAAAGGACTATGAAATCAATATTATTTCTTTATAAACTCAATATCTGATGTTTAACATAATACCTATGTTTAATACAGCCAATTACACTTCTTATAATGAATGCAAAGATAAATTTGACAGCAGCTAAAGCGTTATCTGGACCCATAGACTAATTTGTTTATTTTGCTGATTTTCCATATTCCTGAAGATCACAAGAACAAAGAGCAAGAAGCAGAGGACCAGGGAGACTCAGAAACACAGGTAGACAGAGAAACAGAGACAAAAAGGTCTAATGACATTATTTGCCCTTCTTTTCCTCCATTCCATTGGTCAATGCCAGTCCCTGAGTATACAGTTTTCTGAAAATTCTTTTCTTGGCAAAAGCTAGTTGAATTGAGCTTCAATTATGTACAACTAAAAAAAAATCATCATACACAATTGAAAGCAGTGAATATTGTTCATGTAGTTTCATCACCTCATCCAACATGCTAAACATTCATCCAATGAGCTGAAAGACTTTTTATTAAAATAGAGAAGTAATAATACAATTTTATTAATTCAAAATTCAAATCCCATTAAACTGATAATTTTTTTTTAATTTTCACTAAAGCTAAGTAACACTAACTATTAATGGAGTCTCCAAACATAGACAAGACAAATCCATGCAAGGATATACCATTTATAACACATTTTATGGTCCATATTTAAGTTACAGGACATTGGAGTTACATGAATTTATTTCCAGCCAGTTTATTTTTGTCTTTGTTCTTGTTGTGATCTCATGAAATGTGGAACACCAAGAAAAGAAACAATTTGCTTTATGTGTCTAGATGATGCTTTAGCTGCTGTCAAATTTATCTTTGTATTTCTTAAAATGAATGAGGTGAGGGAATGTCAAGTAAATTAAACATCATATATTGATTGTATAAAAAAGTAAATTTCATACTCCTTAGAATTACCATCTACATGTACAGTAAGAAAATAGGATATAAACAGAAGTCCTGTCATGTTAAAATGCCTCTTTTATGTATTTATGACAAATGCTTCTGATCTGTTCCTTACTGATATATCTTTACAGTCATGTGGTACTTTAGTGAATTTAAATATTTGGTCATTCCTTGTTGAAGTCAATCCACACTTATTTAGTGCATATTGTGATCCATGTAATATGTGGTCAACTTGAAAATTTTAAAATGAACAAGAGCCTCACACTAAACTAGTGGTATAAACTGGTAAGCATAACTAAATATAAACTGAAGAATTATAAACAAGAAATATGTCAGATGGAAAATGAAAAAAAACCCACAACATAATTGAATTCCTCATGATTTTGCTCTTCAGTGACATTGAATTTCTTTTTCTTTTTAGTTTTAGTTTGAAGATGGAGAGAAAGTGATATGAATACCTGGAAGCAATATGCAGATAAATTCAATCATTTGGGGATGTATTCTTGCATTGTTTGCCCTTTTATGAAGGACAAAGAAAGACAATATATATAACTATATTAGGAGGGATGCCAGAAAAGAGCTTCTGAGATACCTAGGTGTTAAAATCATTATATCTACTGCAAATCCTAGACTATACATCTATACATGCATGCACATATCTATAATTTCTTCTAACCATTTCAGTTTGGGAAATGTGAAGGAAATGTGACCTAAAATTGAATACTAAAGATGAGATTTAAAATTATGTTTAGGGGACTATGATAGGTTGAACTGTGTCTCCCAAACGTTCTCTTGAAGTCCTAACATCTAGTACTCGAGAATGCGGTCTTATTTAGTAACAGTTTATTGCAGCTATAACTAGTTGAGATGAGATCATATGGGAGTAAGGAAGTTGTCTGATCCAATATCACTTTTGTCTCTATAATAAGAGAAGAAAAGACACAGACACAGACACACAAGAGGAGAATGTCATATGACAATGAAGGCTGAGAATGGTAGCTGTAAGCCAAGCCAAGAAATGCCAATTGCTGGCAAACCACTAGAGGCTAGAAAAAACCAAAAAATTATTTCCCCTTACCTGTTTTAGTGACAGCACTCTCCTGTCAACACCTTGACTTCTTTACTTCCAGTCTCCAAAACTGTGAAACAATAAATTTCTGATGTTTTATGCCACCTCGTTTGTAGAATTTTCTAATGCCAGACCTAAGAAAGTAATACAGGGATATAGTAAGATAAGTTCTAAGCCATCTTTTATGCATTTATAAATGCATAAAATGCAACAAAGAGAACCCAAAACACTAGTGGAGTGACCTTCTGTAGTATGTCATATATGTACTCAGAAGTTATATTTTGATGCAACCATCAAATACAGATATTGTCTGTAACAATACTTCAAAGTGTTACCTATGAACTTTCTTCTGAAAACTGCCAGAATCAAGAACCAAGTTCCTCACTTTTATAAGACAAGAAAGCTTCAAGGTCTGACAATCCAATGAGTTTTAGCTTTTATCTTTCCCTCATTTTGGATGTGAGAAAAAACCTTCTTCAGTTTATGAAATGTTCTAAGACCTTTGTTTTGAGGTTAATAATAATCCTAGCACTCATATTGACTCCCAACACTAGGTTTTCAAATTTAGGCTAAACAGATAGCACAGACACACACAAGTGAATAGTTTGCAAGTTTATAAGCCCTTATGCAGAATTCAGGTTTTAAAAGTATCTATAGAGGACTATGGATTAAACAAGGAAGTTCAATAAAAATCTTTCTGGGACAGTGATGTCAGCAAGATGGACGAATAGAAGGTCTCCCCATGTATCTCTCCACAGCAACAATCAGCTTCGGCCATCCATAACAAAAATATCTTTGTGGGAGAAGTGGGATTCAGGTATAAGGCTGTGAAACCCTGATGGAGCCCAAAGTCTAGAAAGGCCATTCTAATAGAGCATACCTTTACCCAGGTGGCATGCATTCCAATCACAATACTGACTCCAGACCCAAAAACAGCCCTGTTCCCATGTGGATCTGGCTACATCCCCATTTGGCATTGACCCTACTAACAGAACTATTTACTAAGAGACCTAAAATAAGTCAGGCCCACTTGTGCCTTAAATGTCACGCCTGCCTATATCAGTCCTTACTGTGGAGAACCTCAAAATGATTCACTAACTTGGCTCCAGCCCCACTTAGACTTGCTTTGAGAGTGGTTCTGTACTCATAGGGACCTTCTGAGAGATACACTTGTCTGTGCTGCTAAAACTGATTTGCTGACCTTGATCCCAGCAGGTGGTAAAAGATTTCTGTAATTCAACT
Organism: Cebus imitator; assembly: GCF_001604975.1. Taxonomy (NCBI): domain Eukaryota; kingdom Metazoa; phylum Chordata; class Mammalia; order Primates; family Cebidae; genus Cebus; species Cebus imitator. The sequence continues at coordinate 7,807,487 of NW_016107373.1, read as the reverse complement.
ATGGCCTTTCTCAGCTGACTTTTGAGGGTAGTTCAGCACACCAGGGACCTGAAGGGAGTTATGCCCATCTGTATCCCTGCTCACAACTCCCAACAACCTTAGCCCCACAGTAGATTCTCAAACAGTCTAATGACTTAGCTCCAGCCCCTCTCATCCATGGACAGAGACAAGTTTCCTGGCCCAGACGCCCAGAGAGAAATAACACTAGTCTATGCCCCTAGAGGAAGCATATACATCCAAGTATAAGATATAGATTCTGAAGCCACCTTTTGACTCAGTTCTAGTCCCTCTCATCTACAATCTGGGGCTACCAACTCAGAAACCCATACAATAACCCAGTGGAAGTTCTTCCAGTAATCTAGAGGAAGCCATAACTGTTCATGCACCTGGTAACAGGCATGCCATTTGTGGACTCTGAAGTTGACACTTATCCCATTGACTGCCCCACTGACCAAGTTACCGAAGGTAATTCAATCTTTTAGGGATTAGACAGAAACAATGCTCACTTGAGACCTTGGTAATAGGCCTGCCACCAGCAGATTCCACTCAGGATCCAGCAGCAATCTGTGAACCAGCTTCAACCCCACTCAAAGGCAATTGTGAACACAATCACAACTTGGGTACCTAACAGGAGGTCTTTACCAGCCAAAACTAGTCATAATGATGGGAAGAAATGTTTGCTCTTTCAAACACACAAATAATACCAATGCAAGTTTTACAGATAAAGTATCAGGCTATCATGACACTACTAAAGGAAACCAACACTCCAGCAATCAACTCCTAAGTGAGAGAGATCTGTGAATTTATTGAAAAGGAATTCAAGATAATCATCTTGAAGCTCAATGAGATGCAAGAAAACAATTAATAAAAATTAGGAAAACAATGCATGAGCCAAATGAACATTTAATAAATAAATAAAAATAATATTAAAAAATCAAATAGAAATTCTGGAGCTGAAGAAGAAAATGACAGAAATGAAAAAAATCAATACAAATCTTCAAGAGCAGCCTTAATTATACAAAAGAAATAACTAGTGATTTCAAAAACAGATATTTGAAACGAAATAATTGGAGGAACAAAAATAGAGAAAAGGATGAAAAGGCATAAAGAAAGCATAAAGGAAGCCTGTAGATCCAAGTATAAGATATAGATTCTGATACAGATATATGAAATACTCATGCATGCAAATACAGGCATTATGAGTATTCTCGTAAAAGAAGCGAGAAGAAGGAACAGAAAGCTTATTTAAATAAACATAGGCTGAAAACTTTCCAAATATTAGAAGGAATTCAAAAGCTCAGAGAATCTCAAGCAAGATCAACCAAGAGACAAATACTCAGAGACACATAATCAAATTGTCCAAAGACAAAGACAAAGAGAAACTCTTGAAAGCAGCAATAGAAAAGAGACTCATCACGTACAAGATAATCTTTATATGGTTATCAGTGTATTTGTTAGCAGAAACCTTGAAAGCCAGCAGAGAATAAGATGATATATTCGAAGTGCTGAATGAAAAAAAAAAAAAAAGCTGCAACCAAGATACTATACTAGGCAAAGCTGTTCTTCAGAAGTAAAGAAGAGAATAGAAACAGCTTCGATCTGCAGCTCCCAGCGAGACCAATGCAGAAGGTAGGTAATTTCTGCATTTCCAACTGAGGTGCCCAGTTCATCTCATTGGGACTAATTAGACAGTGGGTGCAGCCACAGAGGGTGAGCAGAAGCAGGGTGGGGCACTGCCTCACTTGAGAAGTGCAAGGGGACAGGGAACTCCCTCCCCTAACCAAGGGAAGCAGTAAGGGCTGTGGTACACATCCCAGGCACTACACTTTTTCCACAGAGTTTTGCAATCTGCAGATCAAGAGATTCCCTTGAAACCAGGGCTCTGGGTTTCAAGCAAAAAACTGCGCAGCTGTTTGGGAAGGCATGGAGCTAGCTACAGGAGTTTTTTTCATATTCCTGTGGTGCCTGGAACTCCAGTGAGACAGGAAAACAATTGACTCTTCTGGAGAAGGGCCTGAAGCCAGGGAGCCAGCAGTCTCACTCAGAGGGTCCCACTCTCACGGAGCCCAGCAAGCTAAGAACCACTGGCTTGAAACTCTCACTGTTAGCACAGCAGTCTGGAGGTGACCTGGGACAACTGAGCTTGGTGAGGGCAGGGGCATCCACCATTACTGGGGCTTTAGTAGGTGGTTTTCCCCTGACAGTGGTAAGGAGACTGGGAAGTTTGGACTGGGTGGAATTCACCACAGCACCGCAAAGCAGCTGTGGCCAGATTGCTTATCTAGATTCCTCCCCACTGGGCAGGGCATTTCCACAGGAAATGCAGCAGCCCCAGTCAGGGGCTTATAGATAAAACCCTCATTTCCCTGTGTCAGAGCACCTGAAGTTAGGAGCAGCTGCAGTCACAGCTTCAGCAGGCAATCCTTCCTGCCTGTCAGCTCTGAAGAGAGCAGCAGATCCTGACAAGGGGGACTCTCCCAGCACCTTGCACCAGCTCTGGTAAAGGACAGACTGCCTCCTCAAGTAGGTCCCTGACCCCCGTGCCTCTTGACTGGAAGAGACGTCCCAACAGGGGTCGACAGACACCTCATGTAAGAGAGTTCCAGCTAGAATCAGGCCGGTGCCCCTCTGGGATGAAGTTTCCAAGAGGAAGGGGCAGGCAGCGCTCCTGGCTATTCTACAGCCTCCGCTGGTGATATCCAGGCAAACAGTGTCTGGAGTGGACCTCCAGCAAATTGCAGTAGACCTGCAGAAAGGGGGCCTGAGTGTTAGAAGAAAAACAAACAAACAGCAAAAACAACATCAACATCAACAAAAAAAGACCCTCCACAAATACCCCATCTGGCTTTAAGATTTAATAACTGCCCTGCCGGGTTTCAGATGTGAACGGGGCTTAGCCCTTTCTTTTTGGTCAATTTCTCCCTGTGGAATAGAATCATTTCCCAATGCCTGAACCCCTGTTATATCTTGGAAGTAACTAACTTGTTTTTTATTTTACAGGCTCACAGGCAGAAGGGACTTGCCTTGCCTCAGATGAGACTTTGGACTTAGACTTTTCAGTTGATATCAGACTAAGTTAAGGCTTTGGGGGACTGTTGGGAAGGCATGATTGATTTTGGAATGTGAAAAGGACATGAGATTTGGGAGGGGTCACGGAGGAATAGTATGGTTTGGCTCTGTGTCCCCACCCAAATTTCATGTTGAATTATAATCCCCAATGTTGGGGGAGGGGCCTGGTGGGAGGTGAATGGATCATGGCGGAAAGATTTCTCCCTCCCCGTTCTCATGATAGTGACAGTTCTCATGAGATCTGGTTGTTTAAAAGTGTGTAGCACTGCCCCATTTGCCCTCTCACCTGCTGGCCATGTGAAGATTTGCTTGCTTCCCCTTCACCTTTCAATGTGATTGTAAATTTCCTGAGGCTCCCCAGCCATGCTTACTGTACAGCCTGCAGAACTGTGAGTCAATTAAACCTTTTTTCTTCATAAACTATCCAGTCTCAGGTAGTTCTTTACAGCAACAGGAGAACAGAATAATACACCAAGTTCCTGTGAAGGAGTTCATTTGGCCCCACTGCTTACTACCAGCCCTCCTTTTCTCCATCTGAATAGATTTCTTTGAAAAACCTTTACCTAAAAGCTACTCAACTACATCCCTTGCCCCAGGAAATCTGCTTAAATTCTAAGACTATTCTAGATATAAATCACTGCATAACAAACTACTCATTACTTAGTGGCACAAAACAGCAACCATTTTATTAGACTCACAGGTTCTATAGTTCAGGAGTTTGGACAAAGAATGGGATTATGCCTTGACTCTGTTCCCCACTGACTGGAGCCTCTGCTGAGAAGACTCAAATAGCTGGATATGACTGAATGGCTGGACACTTAACTCATCTGGAGGCTGACTCATTCACACATCTGACACCTAGGCTGGGATAATTCCTAGGCTGAGCTTATCTGAGACAGCCTTCTAAATCTATAAATGGTCTTTGTATATGGTTCGGGCTTCCCCACAGCATGGCTGACTCACAATAGTTGAAATTCTATTATGGAGCTCAGGGCTCCATGAAAAACAAAAGCTGCATGGCTTCATATCTGCTAGCCTCAGAAGTCACAAAGAGTTTTTTGTTGTACTCTATGGATAGAAGCAAAAACAAGTCTGTACAGATTATAAAGGAAAGGACATAAAGCTTATCTTTCCATGAAAGGAACATCAAGTTTCAACTACTTTAAAATATCATCTCAGGGTCCTAAAACTTAGTAGACAAAAAGATGACTAATCACTTTTTACTCTATTCTGAATGCTCAAAGAAGAAACTTTATGGTAGAGCCAATGCAATGTGTAAAGAAGAGCTGCATTGTTCAGTTGGTGATACTAGTGAGTCTTTCTAGGAACCTAGTGACCTAGAATGACACACTGCCATAAGAGAACTTACTAGACATACATATTTATCCAAAATAATAGTGAAACTGATGTCTTAATTATAGCTATAAATATGCATCAGACAATCTTTGGAAATAATAAAAATCCTGAAGAGAATTTCTCATGCAAAGATTAATACTAAAAATAAATAATCAAAAAAATTATCTTGTGTTGAAATTTTATTATTTGTTAGGCATCACACTAATGCTTACCCTATTTTCTTATTTTACTATTCCTCAGAACTATTTTATGAAGTTGTTATGGTGATTCCCATTATATAAATAAAATCACATCAGCAAGGTTAAGCAATTTGCTCAAAGTCACACAGTTAAATTTGTCACAACACACATCCACACTTCTGTTTTTCTAACACTCAGAACTCTGATTCTAATAAACTGGCTTTTATTAGAACTGATAAATTTACCTGTCCTAAAAGAAGTATAAGATGACTTTATTCTGAGGAAGGAGTTGTCCTGTAACTGAGGCAGGTAAGGTTAAGAACAAAAGAAAAAATAGTGATTCATGTACTTGTGCAATTGTACCATGGAAGAAGAGCTTGACTGGACTTCAGTCTGCTTTAGGTTAAGAATTCTGTGCTCCACAAACCTGTCTGTTTATAAACTGCTATAACATTTTACATTAACTTTGGTTTTTGTTATTTTTTTAAGATATTTCAAAAAAAGTTCTATTGAAAAACTCCCAAGTTGGGCAACCGAGGGATTGGGAAATTGTGAAATACCTAGACATATACCAAGAGAACTGGGGAGTTCAGAGTGTAAACACAGGCCAGATGGGAGGAGAGAGCAGCAGCCATACCAGCTGGAGATAAAAGCCCGACAGCTTATCCAGAGAACAAAGGGTAATAACTTGAGAGCTGGAGAATATCGATGGCTATGGTTGCAATTCCTCCCGCCTTGAATATTCTTGATACTCACACTGAGCTTCAGTTCTGACATTTATGTTTTGCTCATTCTATCCCTGTGAAACCAGGACTCACTCTACTTAATTAGAAAAGAAACCTAAGTAAGCACAGGCTTTTATTTTTCCTAAATGGGAAAGGGGATGCCATAAGATAACTGTGTTGTCATCAAGGCAAGATCAAATTGCTGACCCTCTAATTATATTGGGCAGAATAACAACGGATCTTACTGATGGCCTTCCTAATTCTGGAGCTCAGAAATCAAATTAAAATGGGAGATATTATGCTTACAAGCTAATTTTCCCAGAGTTCATTATATTGGAGGCTTACAAAACAGCTTTGTGACTAATTACTTTGCATTGTCTACTTCCTCAATATTAGAGCTGATATCATCTATCTAAATATAATCAAATCAGATCAACGTCAAATCAATGAACTGACAGAACCAAGAGTAAATTTAATACATGATTGAGCCTGAACAAGTTTAAACATGCATATACTTTAAAGTGCATATGGGATATGTAACTTTAAATGAGATGTCTAGTGTTCTGAAATTACAAAATTATGTATGACATACTGATGTCTGGAGAAAAATATAGTTATTTAATTCCCCAAAATGATATACTGTTCTTCTAGGTAACTCCTGCCCCTCATGCCAATACTGGATAATAAGAGGGGGTCACACCTGGTTATTTAAGTTAGATTTCACATTCTGAGCAAACACTTTGAGGAGATTTGTTTCTTTCCTTCTTCACTTCATGGTAGTGTTCGCTGGTATAAGGGGGCTTAATATACACATGCATGCAATCAGATGAAGAGGGACTTAAACTGCTTTAGGTGTGGTTTGCCATTGTGTGGGCTAATGACTCCTGGAGTGTGACTGGATTATCCCTAGGTACTTGTTGGTATTCATTACCGATGTAACTTGTAATTTTGTTTCTATCAGTTTTGTCAAGGTAGGCGTCTCTGCTGACAGGATGCCTGTCATATTGGCTCTTTCTACTGCTCTCCCTTGGCTCTAGGATGCAGTGGTGTGCACATTTCCAGTCTAGGCTGTCTATTCTTCAACCTTTTGGCCCTCCTGTGATCTCTTGTGATCCTACTCTTTGTCCAAAGTCTGAATCTAGGGACATTCAGTTAAATCCCATGCTACTGGCACTCGATATTAGTCCATTTTCATACAGCTATGAAGAAATACCCAAGACTGGATAATTATAAAGAAAAAGAGGTTTAATGGACTCACAGTTCCACATGACTGGTGAGGTCTCACACTCATGGTGAAAGGCAAAGGAGGAACAAAGGCACATCTTACATGGTAGCAGTCAAGAGTGTGTGTGCAGGGGAATTCCCATCAGATCTTGTAAAGCTTATTCACTCTTATGACCACAGGAAAAACCCACTCCCATGATTTAATTATCCTCCACCAAGTCCCTCCCATGACATATGGGGATTATAGCTAAAATTCTATATGAGATTTTGGTGGGGACACATCCAAACCATATCATTCAGCCCCTGACCTCTCCCAGATCTCATGTCCTCACATTTCAAAACCAATCATGCTTTCCCAACAGTACCCCCAAAGTCTTATCTCATTTCAGCATTAACTCAAAAGTTCACAGTCCAACATCTAATCTGAGACAAGGCCAGTCCTTTCCACCTATGAGCCTGTAACATCAAAAGCAAGTGAGTCACTTCCTAGATTCAATGGGGACACAGGAGTTGGACAAATACACCTATTCCAAATGGGAGAAATTGGCCAAAATGAAGGGGCTACAGGCCCCATGCAAGTCCAAAATGCAATACCTCAGCATTAAACTTTAAAGTTCCAAAATCATCTCATTTGAGTGCTCACATCCCAGTCATGCTGATGCAAGAGGTAGATTCCCATGGCCTTGGGCAGCTCTGCCTTTGTAGCTTTGCAGGGTAGAGCCCTCTTGGCTGCTTTCACAGGCTAGTGTTGAGTGTCTGTGGCTTTTCCAGGCACGTGGTGTAATCTGATTGTAGATCTACCATTCTGGGGTCTAGAGGATGGTGACTTTCTTCTCACAGTTTTATTAGGAAGTAGCTCACTGGGGACTCTGTGTGGAGGCACCAACCCAACATTTCCCTTCCACACTGCCCTAGCAGAGGTTCTCCAAGAGGGCCTCACCCCTGCAACAAACCTCTTCCTGGACATCCAGGCATTTCCACACATCCTCTGAAATCTAGATGGAGGTTCCCAAACCTCAACTCTTGAATTCTATGCACTCACAGGCCCAACACCACATGTAAACTGCCAACGCTTGGGGCTTGCAACCTCTGAAGCAAAGGCCAGAGCTGCACCTTGGCCCCTCTTAGCCATGGCTGGAGCTGAAGCAGCTGGGATGCAGAGCATCAAGTCCTGAGGCTGCAAACAGCAGGGAGGCTCAGAAGACCATTTCCCCCTGCAGGCTGTGTGCCTGTGGAAGGAGAAGCTGCTGTGTAGGTCTCTGATATGCCCTGGAGACATTTTCTCCACTGTCTTGGTGATTAACATTTGGCTCCTCATTACTAATGCAAATTTCTGCAGCCAGCTTGAATTTCTCCTCACAAAATGGGATTTTCTTTTCCTTCCTTCCTTCCTTTCCTTCCTCTTTCCTTCCCTCCTTCCCTCTCTCCTTCCCTCTCTTCATTCCTTTCTTCTCTCTCTCTCTCTTTCTTCCTTTCGACAGTCTCACTCTGTGACCCAGGCTGGAGTAAAGTAGCATGATCTTGGCTCACTGCAACCTCCACCTCCCAGGTTTCAGCAATTCTCCTGCCTCACCCTCTCAAGTAGCTGGGACTACAGGTGTGTGCCATCATGTCTGGCTAATTTTTTGTATTGTTAGTAGAGATGGGGTTTCACCATATTAGTCAGGATGGTCTTGATCTCCTGAGCTCATGATCTGCCTGCCTCAGCCTCCTCAAGTGCTGGGATTACAGGTGTGAGCCACCATTCCCAGCTGGGGTTTTCTTTTCTATCAGATAATCAGGCTGCAAATTTTCCAAACTTTTATGCTCTGTTTCCCTTTTAAACATAAGTTCCAATTCCAAACCACGTCTTTGTGAATGAACAAAACTGAATGCTTTTAAGCCCACCCAAGTCACACTGTGAACAATTTTCTGCTTAGAAATTTCTTCCACCAGATACCCTAAATCATCTCTTTGAAGATTCACTATTCCACAGATTTCTAGGGCAGGGGAAAAATGCCTCCAGTCACTTCGCATAGCAAGAGTGACCTTTACTCCAGTTCCAAACAAGTTCTTCACCTCCATCTGAGACCATCTGAGCCTGGAAATCATGGTCCATATCACTATTGGCATTTTGGTCAAAGCCATTCAACAAGTCTCTAGGAAGTTCCAAACTTTCCTACATTTTCCTGTCTTCTTCTGAGCCCTCCAAAGGGTTCCAACCGCTGCCTGTTACCCAGTTCCAAAGTCACTTCAACATTTTTAGTTATTTTAACAGCAGTATCCACTCTACCAGTGCCAATTTACTGTATTAGTCCATTTTCAAACTGCTATAAAGAAAAATCCAAGAGTGGGTAATTTATAAAGAAAAAATAAACTTAGTTCTACACGGCTGGGGAGGCCTCACAATTATGGCGGAAGGCGAAGGAGGAGCAAAGGCATGTCTTACATGGTGGCAGACAAGAGGGCATGTGCAGGGGAACTGACCTTTACAAAACCATCAGACCTTAAGAGGATTGTTCACTATCATGAGAACAGCATAGAAAAAATCCTGCCCCATGATTCAATTACCTTCCACCAGGTCCCTCCTACCACATGAGATTGGGGTGGAGACACAGCCAAACCACATAATACTTCTAGAAGAAAATAGATGTGTCCACATTATATAGGAATGAAGGCAAGCTAAACTCAGTTTCTCTTTTAACTTAATGAGGCTGGACCATGAGTTTACATTAAAACATAACTCATACCACTAGCCTCCTTGATGCAATGATATTATCTGTCAGAGTTCTTTGTTGGATAAGGAGAAAAACTCCTGGTCTTCAATGTTTCCTCTGCTTAAGAAGCACACATCATTCTTTCTGATATGGGATTCTAATCCCTTGCTCTTTCATGTTACCATTTAGGGTGCTAGCCTCATTGCTGAGTAATAGGCAGAGGAGGCTTCTTCTCTATATTTTGTAAGTCCTATGACCTGAATCTGGAATTGGTTCTTAATGTGCTAAGAGAATTTAGAGAATCCTCAATTTCTTCTCAAATCCTGGATTCAAACCCTTCTGTCTTGTTGCAAAGTCATTTCTGTGAATTCTGGTAGATGAGGAGCAGCACTTTATTACTCTGCATTTTACCATTAACGATTCTGAACATTCCTCACTCTTTCCCTACCTGGACCATCCTTGGTAGTAGAAAGATGTCTCAAGATGATTAAGGAGAAGGGTATGTAGATAAAATAAAAAACAGAAAGATGCATTAACAAATACAAAAATATTCCACTGTTGTGTTGTCTAATTTCCATCTTTCTTCTTCCTCTCTCCAAGAAGATCCATTTTTTCCACTTTCCTGCCCTTCTTGCCAGCCTCAGGTGACAGACCTCTACAGACTGCTTCATTTACACTCTCTTGCTCTCCACTATCCAATTCATTTAGGCCAATGGGAAATACCAAAGGGATATGAGAAAGGAAAGGAAGTGATGTCTACTTGTTTTCTTCTTACCCTTCCTGCTTCACTACAGGTTTTGCAGAGTCTCCATTCCCTGTGGTCATGGATCCACTTGGATAGTCCTGTGTCTTGACTCCAGTTGCATATATTCCTCTCCTTGACCCTTCAGTACTAGAGAAGGAGATGATTTCCTACTGTGGCAAGGTCCTTGGCGTTTCATAATCATTTGTTGTCGTTTTTTTTAACTCTGCCCACTCTAAATAGCCTCACTTCCATTTCCTATTTCCTGCTTTAATTTGTACTGATATACCTCATTGCATTATCAATTAAAACAGTTCATTTATTTTTTTGAATGACTATGTATTGAGAATCTATTCTATCCCAGGTATCAATCTTAAGATATAATTCCTACCAAAATACAAAAAAGGAAGAAAGTATCTTTCTTTCTTCCTGCCAGAGGCTTTGCTTCCCAGCCTGTCAGAATGGTCACACAGCAGGCTACAACCCTTTATGAGAAATAAAGCTCTTCTTTCCAAATTAACAAATCTTGTCATTCTTCGTTGGCATGATTGAGGAGGAAGCTGGGTAAGTTCTCCCCAATCTAAGATTGCTGGCTTTTAAGTTGAAAATTTTGGAAGTGCTATGTGTCCCCATATCTTTCCTAGTTCCATCCCAGACCCTGTCTCAACTCCCTCAATCTGACCCTGGAGGGAACATTTCTGTTGGCCCTGGATTTAGGAGATACCTTCCCAGTCTTCCTGGTTCCCTTAATTTGGACACCAGAGGGGTCTTTCTGGCCAGCCCCAGGTTTGGAGGACTTCTCAATCCAACTGGACTCAGCTGGTCCATAAGATTTTGTGAGGACATTCACACCATGTATACTAAAGATATTTCAAGTTAAGGTGAGTGCACATATAAAGAACCATATTTCTCTAAGGGAGGAAGTTTGTTCTAAGGAAACAGTATAGAGAACCATTGTTTTAAGTGAACAGTAGAGAGAACTTTAGTTCTAAGGGGACAGAAAAACTTACAGTATAGAGAAACTTAGTTCTAAAAGTACAATGTCTGATTAGCTGCCATTAAGAACCCCAGTGGCTTACATGCTTAAGAACAATGGAAAGATCTAACTTTTTTTAAGTTAATAATCTTAAAAAAAGAATCTTAAAAAATCACATAATAATGTGATGGCTAGCCTTCAAAATTCTCTTGACTAAATTAAAGAGGAAAATTTGACCTGAAACAAAGTTAAAATCCTTTGTAAGCTCAAACTGCTTATTTTGGATGTCCCAAGGGAATAACAATGAAAGCCACTCTGTCTTGCAATGTTAATATTTAACATTTTGTGATTTCACTGCCAGAACCTGGGTTTGATCCCCAGTCAGGAAGCCCTTTTGGCTTGAAATTTAAGTAACTTTTGCCAATTACTGATCTTTTTCTCTTTCATGACGGCTTTTTATTTCCTGTTTTCTGTCTGTGAGGTTGTATGAGGCTTTTGGACCTTTGTGTATAGATGGTCAGCTGGGAAGCTAAAGATCCTCAAAAACTATATCTGGATAGAAATATAGGTTGTACTCCATTATGGCTTGCAAAACTTTCCCTTACTTGTCATATGAGGACCACTTTGCACTTCTTTGGAGACATCTTGTGCATTTTTGGTTAAGTCACAGCCTTGGTTAAGGCTTATTGGTTTCCCTTGCAGGGTGGTGGCGATTATATCACAAGCCTACAGTAACCAAAAGAGCATGGTCCATGTGTTAGTACTTGAATACTATAAAGAAATACCGAATACTGCATAATTTATAAAGAAAAGAGGTTTACTTGTCTCACAGTTTTGAGGAAGCATGGCACCTACATCTGCTTAGCTTCTGGTGAGGTCCTCAGGGAGTTTACAAACATGGTGGAAGGCAAAGGAGGTACGAATGTCTCATATGATGACAGGGAGCAAGAAAGATAAGAATGAAGTGCCATCCTCTCAGGCTTTTTTTAAACAACCAGATCTTTTGTAACTCACTACCAAAGAGAAAACCAAGCCATTCATTAAGGACCTGCCCCCATGATACAAAGACCTGCCACCAGGTCCCACCTTCAACAATGAGGATTACATTTCTTTTTTTCACTCTTGTCACCCAATTCTCCTGCCTCAGCTTCCTGAGTAGCTGGGATTACAGGCATGTGCCACCATGCCCAGCTAATTTTTTGTATTTTTAGTAGAGATGGGGTTTCATCATGTTGACCAGGACGGTCTCGATCTCTTGACCTCGTGATCCACCCGCCTTGGCCTCCCAAAGTGCTGGGATTACAGGCATGGAGGATTACATTTCAACATGAGATTTGGAGTGCTAAACATTCAAACAATATTAGTACTGGTACAAAAGTAGACACACAGACCAAAAGGACAGAATGGAAATCCATGAAACAAAACTGCATGCCTACAACCAATCAATCTTCAAGAAAATCTATAAAAATAAAAAATGGCAAAAAAATACCATATTCAATAAATAATGCTGAGAAAACTAGGTAACCATAAATGAAACTAAAACCCTACTTCTCACTATATACAAAAATTAACTCAGAATGGAGTAAGACTTAAATGTAAGACCTTACCTATAAGAATTCTAGAAGAAAACCTAGGAAATACTCTTCTAGACAGTGGCCTTGGCAAAGAATTTATGACTAAGTCCTCAAAAGCAAATGTAACAAAACAAACATTGACAATTGGGATCTAATTAAACTAAAGAGCTTCTGCACAGCACAAGGACCTATCAACAGTGTAAACAATCTTCAGAATGGGAGAAAATATTTGCAAACTATGTATCTGACAACTAATATCCAGAATCTATAAGGAACTTGAAGAAATCAGCAAGACAAAACAAATAGCCCCATTAAAAATGGGCAGAAGACATGAACAGATACTTTTTAAAAGAGACACACATGTGGCAAACAAGCATGAAAAAAATACTCAACATCATTAATCATTAAAGAGATGCAAATCAAAATCACAATGAGATGCCAACCTACACCAGTCAGAATGTCTATATTAAAATATCAAAAAATAATAAATGCTGGCAAGGTTGCAGAGAAAAGGGAATGCTTATATAGTGCTGGTGGGAATGCAAATGAGTTTGGCCACTGTGTAAAGCTGTTTGGAGATTTCTCAAGGAACTAAAAATGGAATTACCATTTAGCCCAGCAATCCAATTACTGGGTATATACACAACAGAAAATAAATTGTTCTACCAAAAAGATACCTGCATTCGTATGTTCATCACTGTTTCCAACAGCAAAGGCTTAGAATCAACACAGGTGCCTAACAACAGTGGGGTGTGTAAAGAAAATGTGGTATCTCTACACCATGGAATACTATGCAGTCATAAAAAGGAAAGAAATCATGTCCTTTGCAATGAAATGGACGCAGCTGGAAGCCACTATCCTAAAGTGAATTAACACAAAAACAGAAAACCAAATACACCATGGTCTCACTTATAAGCAGCAGTTAAGCACTGGGTACACAAGTGTTTGCAACTTGGGCAATGGAATCATTAGAAGCACAAACCTCAGCATCATTCAATATACCCACACAACTAACCTGCAAATGTACACCTGAATATAAAACAAAAAATTAATGTTTTTTTAAAAAAGCAAGAAAAAAAGAAAATTCTTTATCTCATGGAGTTTCTATCTTATGGAGAACACAGACAATAAATATATTATGTTTAGATGATAATTTATATAAAGAAGAATAAAAAACAGAGGGGCATAAAATTTTATTGTAAGGAGAGTATGGTTTTCAAAGACCGGCCAGGAAATCTCTCACCAATATGGTAAGGTATAAAAAGAATAAAGAAATGTCATAAGCTGAATTGCATCCCCCCTAAATTCACAGATTGAAGTACTAACCCCAATGTGACTATGTGAAGTTAAGGATTTTCAAGAGATAATTAAGGTTAAATGAAGTCATAAGGGTGAGGTCATAATCCAACAAGACTGTTGTTCTTATAATAAGAGGAAGAAATACCAGGAGTGTGTATGAGCCAAAGAAAGGCCATGTGAAAACACCATGAGGAGATGGCCATATGGAAGCCAGAAGTGAGGCTTCAGGAGAAACTGATCCTGCTGACATCTCAGTGTTAGACTTTAGCCTCCAGAATTGGGAGTAAATACATTTATCTTACTTAAGTCACCCAGTCAGTGGTATTATGTTATGGCAGCCCTAGCATAATATGGGGAATAAGCCATGACTTACTTAAAGGGAGTAAAAGAAATGGCAAGTAAAGTAACAGCCCTGAAGTAGGAATATCCTTGACAAGATCAAGGAACAGCACCAACACAATGTCCCTTAAACAAAGTAAACAAGGAGTAATTATCAGATAAGGCATAGAGGTAATGAAGCCCAGACCATAAATGACCATGTAAGTGCTAACCCTGGGAGCCAGAAAGTTCTGATAGGCTGAGTTGAGAACACACATTACAGGAGAAAGAGTGGAAGAAAGAGATCAATGAGGAGGCAATTACAGTAAGTCAATGAGACAGGAAGACGTCTTGGATAAGATATTATGGGTGGAGGTGGTTAGAAGTGGTCAAAGTTTTTATTAATCTTGAAAGTAAAGGTTGTGTATTTTTAAATTTTTTAATGGATTAGATATATGTTGTGAAGAAAGGACAGTTGTCAAGGATGAACGCTCAAGTCTTTAGCCTAAGCAACCAACCTGAGACATTTACATTTACTAAGATGAGCAGACAACAGGAAGAACACATTTAGCTTAGGACAAAATCAAGAGTTTGGATATGTGCAAGGATAGCCTGACTTGCCTGTAGGCATCCAAGTAAGTCAGATGCAAAAGAGACAGTTAGAAATATGAATCTCAAATTGAGAAGATTATATATGTAGCATAGTGAAATATAAAGTCTGTATGTAAAATACTATATTAATGTACAACAAGAGCAGCAAAGATAAACCAGACATTATATCTGCCTCCAATAAGCCTTTAAGTTAGGAGAGAATGCACATATAATAAAGTACTGATGATTCTATTAAAAGTTATAATAAGAGAGAAGCATGCATTATGACCACAGGGATTTCTTTGAAATTGCTTACATATCTCTTATATATTCAGTAACTAAATTATATTTATAAAAAAGAGTTCATTAAAATATGCAATACTTTAACTTAATATCTATTCATTTGTTTTACAACATATCTTGTTTATCCGTTATTGGATAGAAAAGTACATTTAAAATTTACAATCATTTAAACTCTTTCGCATTCAAATTCTGTCTCTGGCTATCAAGAATCTTTAAATGTTAATATATAGTAATTACACATATTCTCTGATGACAGCCAATTAAACTAACCTAACAGGGTATCAAACTTTGCACAGAAAATTGTCTATATGGTGTGGGAGGTCGTTGGTAAGTGGGAAGGTTGGCGGTAAGACTACAGCGAGCTGAATGTAGGAAACATGTTAAAACTCCTAAATTACAGTTTGAAACTGAAACTAAATTTAACATTCATTCACTCATTCATTCATTCATTTATTTGAAATAGGATCCTGCTCTGCCACCCAGGCTGGAGTACAGCAGCATAATCACAGATCATTGCAGCCTTCACCTCCCATGCTCAGGCAATTCTCTCACCTCAGCCTCCTGAGTAGCTGGAACCACAGGTGCCTTCCACTGTTCCCAGCTAATTCTTTAATTTTTGTAGAGACGAAGTCTTATTATGTTTCCCAGGCTGGTCTTGAACTACTGGGCTCAAGGGATCCTCCTGTCTCAGTCTTCCAAAGGTCTGGGATTACAGGCATGAGCCACTGCACCTAGCCAATCACTATAAACAAGAAGTTCAGGTTTTCAATTAACTACACTTAAGGAGATTTGGTTATCTTGGATATAATTTTACCCTTAATGGTGATCTTTATCTATGCATCAGCTTTTTAGCACTGGTTTCCATGCTATTCTTGTCTACCCTCCATCACCCAATGGGTAGAAAATTTGTGTACCTGAACATTTAGTTAATCGACAATCAACTAGTTTAAGCATAATCAGATATTTTCTAGTTTAACTATTTGTGGGTGTTTCTAGTTTTGTGAACACTATGCAATTTAAATTCCTGAAATTATGGTACTAGGTATATTTGACAGCAGGTGTATTAGTTTGGGTCTACTGAAGAACAAAGCCTGATGCAAGGACATTGGTGCACATAAATTGTTTGAAAAGTTCCCTTAGGAATCAGGAGTGAAGGATCTATAAAGAGAAGCCAGAGAAAAAGTAAAAGTTTGTATTAAAATGTTTTATGGGGCCATGCATGGTGATTTATGCCTGAAGTCCCAGCACTTTGGGAGGCTGAAGGGAAAGAACTGCTTGAGCCCAGGAGTTTGGGACCAGCCTGGGCAACACAGTGAAACCTTGTCTTCACAAAAAGTACAAAAATTAGCCAGGCATGGTGGCGTATGTCTATAGTCCCAGTCATTTGGGAGGCTGAGGTGGGAGGGTGGTTTGAGCCCAGAAGCCAAGGTTGCTGTGTGACGAGATAGCATCACTGCATTGCAGCCTGTGTGACAGAGCCAAATCCTGTCTCAAAAGAAAAAAAAATGTGCTATGGGAGCCACTGGTGCAGGCTAAAAGGACTTGATTCTGTCAGTACTCAAAGAAGCTAGCATTGGCCTAAGACTGTCTTCATAACAACAAAGGACTAAGACATTTGTCCAAGGGGATATGACATGGGTCATCAAAAGTCACTGCTAAACTAGCTAAGTAAAAACTCAACCACTTACATTACTCTTCTGCTGCAAAGGATATAAAAATAAAATTATACTCTAGGATCACAGGAATACAATAGAGTCACAGTAAACTAGAAAGAATCATCATCTCTAACAAGGGTCTTTCAGCCTGTTATCTTGACCAACTAAAATTCAGAGATTAAACAGTTCCAGAGTTAATTTAGACACTCATCAAGGTTCCTAGGGCTATCTATCTTTTCACTGTGCCACCTTAAAAATGTCACTGATGACTCCTCACAATCACAAGATGGCTGTAGCATCCTGGGCATTACATGCAGACATTTAAAGAAGAAAGAAATATCAGAGAGAGAAGTGGGTTAGCTGTTGTGTAGGTCAGTATTGTCTGCCACACAACGGGTCTCGCCATATTTATCTGTTTAGCGTCTATTTAATTACATGAATTTTACAAGATTAAACTAATATAAAAAATGTACTTTTATTTACAATAGATAAAATTTGATGCCAACACAAAAAGTATTTACTCCTTGACTTGAATAATGTATTCACATTTCAAGCCACTATCTTTTATCTGTGTCTTTTTCGTGGATATTTTGATAGCTCTAAATCCAAATATAGATAATCCTATGTGTCAGATCCCAAATACAATTTAAGAGCCTCAACACTTAAAGCCTCTCTTACCATTATGAATGGATGCATTCCTTAGTCATTATCGCTTCCACGTCTCATATTAGCTTTCACCAGACATGTATACTTTAAATAAAGCTGATGCACAGTGCTAGACACTCATCTGCAGAAAGGATGAGCAAGTTTATGATTCATTTGCCTTTTTAATCTGGGATCTCCATTGGAAGCCTCTGATACTGACAGTTTGAAGAGATAAATAGAACAACTGTGGTCATTACACAGAGATATACTCAAGTGCATCAGAATATTCTTGTCTCCTCTTTTAATTTACATAATTTCTAAATGTGCTAAGAATGGAAATATTGTTCTTTGGTGGCAGTTTTTACTATAAAACAATCAGCAACATAAAACAAATTTTGGCTTAACCAGAGTTGGGACAGTGATTGCTGTTAAGCTTTCTTCATATTTGTCTTGTTAGAAACTTCTCTCTTGAATGCAGCTGTTTCCATTAACCACCACAGTCAAATTTTAAAATGACCCTAGCAACAAGTAAGAATCACAGAGAAGCAAATAGCTTGGGAAAAACAGTTTTTAGTATATAGAATTTTTTAAAAAGATGCTTTCACTTAAGAAGGGGAATAATGTGAGGGGAAAGAAAGGAAAAAGACTGAAGGAGACAGAATGGATAAAGGAAGAAAGAATGAGAGAGGATGAGATGAAAGATGTAAGAAAAAGAAAATAAAGAAAAGAATAAGCCAGGAAGTTAGAAAGTAGATTGAAAAGATTAAAAGATGTTGAATGAAATGAAGAAAGGAAGAGAATGAAGGAAAATATGTAGGAAGGCAGGTAGTCAGGAGAGAGAGAAAGGAGTCAGGCCTATGTCAATATTCAGTTTGTTTTCCCATCTCTTAATGCAGGAAACAGGCAATAGGCAACAGTTTCTGACCCAGAATATGTCCACTCCTCTTGAGATTCAGTCGAGATGGCTGGCAAAATATTATGGAAAATATTAGAGAAAGTTATAGATTATAATCTCAAACCTTTTGAAAGGCCTAAGGTTTTATTAAGGCAGGCTGAAGGCAGTCACCTCATTTACCTTAGCATAGGAAAGAGAGAGAGACAATCAAAGGCTTTCCCTGTTTAAGTCTGTTTACCCCACAGCCCTTTGTCTCCACTCTAATTTTTTACTCATGTAAATTTTGTGCTGGGTGGTCCTCTCAGAGGGAGATTAAAGGGGAATTACCTGTTAGCATTTACTCTGGGCCTGGAACCTAAAGCTTTTATCAGTGGTAAAACCATTCTTTTAACCATGTTAATTATCCACAAGTTTGTTATCTTAGAACCTCTGTTGTAAAATCTAACTGAATAAATTTGATGGAGAGGGAGTTTTGGTCCATTGGTTGCATTTCATCCTGAGAGCAACCAGTGATCATCCATAGCCCACTTTAATCACTGTAGTGGTATAAGAGTGCATTCATTCATTTGTCATTGGGTCAGGGTCTGCAGGCAAGACTTCTGCAGTTGGTGGTGAACATCTCACACTCCTTTATTAATATCCATAAGTAATGCCTGCATATTATTATATGCTACTTAAATATATCATCAGGCAAAATCATCAGGCTGGGTGTGGTGGCTTATGCCTATAATCCCAGCAAGTTGAGAGGCTGAGGATCCCTTATGTTATGGCATATTTTATATCTTTTTTTTGCTACTTTCAAAAAGGAAAAAAATCTCTATACTTAAAAATATTGAAGTAAATTTATGGTGTCAAGCCTGTACTTTTGTACAGCTATGAAGACTATAGTTAGTAGCTATATTTATGTAAGAAATATTTTAGGTAAATGTTATTTTAACACATATTTTAATACTTTATGCTTTAATCTGTTGTTTCTTTACTTATATTATGGACATTTTCAATTTCTTCTGATAACTAACTTGCCATTATTTTCAAGTTTAGCAGTGCCTCAATGAAAGCTCACGGTGAAAGCCCTGGTAATAGAGTCAGGCATCTTTGCTTCAAAATCAACTCTGTGGTAACAAGATCATGTATTGAGACCTTGGAAAACTTTTCTCCCCACTGAGCAGGTACTTAATCTGTTAGCCTCATATTATTGTTATAAAGATTTAATGAAGTAATGGATTGTAAACATGCCTGTAAATTTGCAGAAAGCCATATGTTCTCATTTATCAAGCAGTGTAACACTTCAGTATTACAACAAATACATACCCAACCAGTGTTTAAATCTCTAATCTTTCTAAGTTTAAATAGAAGAACAGTAGCACATCTTATCAGACAGTAGATCTAATTTAAGAAGAATCCCACCAGCAAATGCAACACTAAACCTTTCTCTTCCTTTTGTAAAATTGAGACCTCCTGAAAGTATAAATGCTTCTTGTTAAGCATTTTCACTTGTACTGTGGTTTATCTGTAGCAATATAAAACTATTTTCATCAGAAATGTTGAATAATTTTAACTTAAAAAATTCTAATTGTCTAGTTTAAAAGAAAAACAAATCATTTGACTGCATGACAACCACTTAACATAATTTTTCTGTGCACACATTAGTGGCTGGGTTTCTCTCCAGTATGCCAGACACAACTTGTTTTTCAAATTTAGCATTGAACCACTCAAACTTTAACCCTATATGTGATAGAGGGTGTAGTTGGTCCCAATATTTATAGGAATCATTGGGGTCTTAGATAGCTCCTAATTATTTTTAGCTTTTCTTTCCTTCTTCTATTGAGTTATTGAAATCTTTCTGCATTTGTTTCTTATGTGTACTGATTCATTTTTGCAATCACACATCTCAGGCATTGATCTAAATCCAATGTTCCCCAAAGTTCCATGATCTCTAAAATACACTTTGGCAGCCTTTACCAAAATAGTACTTAATAACAGAGTTGTGACGAATGAGTTGTAGAAGAGTAATACTATGCATATTAAAATGTGGATTCACATGCAGAAGACTAAAACTAGACCCCTTTCTTACACCATATACAAAAAATAAACTCATGATAGATCAAAGACTTAAATGTAAAACCCAAAACTATAAAATCCTGGAAGATAACCTAGGCAATATCATCCAGGACACAGGAACAGGCAAATATTTCATGATGAAGATGCCAAAAGCAATTGCAACAAAAGCGAACATTGGCAAATGGAATCTAATTAAACTAAAGACCTTCTGCACAGCAAAAGAAACTACCAACAGAGTAAACAGACAACATACAGAATGGGAGAAAATTTGCAAACTATGCAACTGATAAAGATCTAATATCCAACATCTATAAGGAAAATAAATCTAAAAGAAAAATAAAGCCATTAAAAAGTATACAAGGGACATGAACAGTTTTCAAAAGAAGACATACATATGATTAACAAGCATATGTACAAAAACGGAACATCACTGATCACTAGCAAATGCAAATCAAAACCACAATTAGCACATCATACCAGTCAGATGAGTATTACTAAAAGTCAAAATATAAGAGGTGCTGGTGACATTGCAGAGAAACGGAAACACTTATACACTGTTGGTGGGAGTGTAAATTAGTTCAGTCATTATGGAAAACAGTGTGACAATTCCTCAAAGGCCTAAAAACAGAACTACCATGTTACTCAGCAATCCCATTACTGGGTATATCCCCAAAGGAAAAATAAACTATTCTATCATAAAAACATATGCATGCATATAATCATTGTAGCAATATTCACAATAGCAAAGACATGAAATCAACCTAAATGCCCATCAATGGTAAACTGGACGGAGAAAATGTGGTACACATACACCATGGAATACTAGGCAGTCATAAAAACTAATGAGATTATGTCCTTTGCAGGAACATGGATGGAACTGGAAGGCCGTTATCCTAGCATACTAACACAGAAACAGGAAACCAAATACCACATGTTCTTATTTTTAAGTGGGAACTGAATGATGAGAACACATGGATACATAGAGAGAGGGGAACAACACACACTGAAGCCTGTTGGAGAGTGGAGGGTTGGAGGAGGGAGAGGATCAGGAAAAATGACTAATGGATACCAGGCTTAATACCTGGGTGGTGAAATAATCGGGACAACAAGCCCCCACTGACACAAGTTTGCCTCTATAACAAATCTGCACATGTACTTCTAAACTTAAACATTAAAAAAATACAGACAACAACAACAAAAAACATGAGTTATTGGCAATGTCTTACCACTGGATTGTAACAATGATGATAATAAGAAAGGCAAACATTTATAAAGACTTTCTACCAAGGGCAATGGCTCATTCCTGTAATCCAAGCACTTTGGGAGGCTAAGATGGGAAGATAGTTTGAGCCCAGGAGTTTGAGACCAGCCTGGGCAACACAGCAACCCTGCCTCTACAAAATAATAAAATAATTAGCTGGGCACAGTTGTGTGCCTCTGGAATCACAGCATCTCAGGAGGCTGATGCAGGGGGATCACTTGAATCCATTAGTTTGGGAATGCAGTGTTTGATGGCATCACTGTACTCCAGCATGGGTGACAGTACAAGGCATTGTCTCAAAAAAAGAAAAAAAAAAACCCACGTGCCATGTGCCAATCACTGTCTCACTGTTTTGCATATAACGCCACACAGTAGCCTGTAAAGCTGATAGAAGACTCTATTTATCTCCATTATTTACTAGAAAAAGTGAAGCACATTGAAATAAATTACACAGTTTTTAAGAGCCAGAATTCATGACTTTAGAAGATACCTTAGAATGGCCATACCGATTGTCCTTAATGGCATTAGAACCCTACATGAAAAGCTGCAGTAGGGGTAGAGCAGGATGACACCTCTCCAACCCAGTTCAATCTTAGCATCACAAATGTGAATAACTGGAGAGGACATGCTCCATAAAGTGAGGTAAGAGAGTTACACAAAGCCATAAGTGAATTCTCCTAGATGAAAAATCATAACTTAATGAATCCAAGCCTCTGGATCTAACTGTCACTTTACCAGAATTTGATGGGAAAGAAGAACGAGCTAAGACATGTAATGAAGAAGCAATCACTCAGAGAATATGAGAGATTCTAAACAACAAATAAATGTATTTCTTCAACAAGTTACTTAAAAGTTAGGAGGAAGAGCACTATTATACGATACAATAAAAGAGACTTAAGAAACATAATAATTAAATGTAATATTTTGACCTTGTTTGAAGACTGATTTGAACCTAGCAAGTTTACAATAAGCTCCATGAGTCAATTAGGAAAACTTATGTCTGGGCTGATATTAAAAAATTTGTGTTAAGTTTTAAAGATCAATAATATGTTGGTTAACTAAAGAAGAGGAAAGAGCTCCATATCAGTACATGGGTATTTATGGAAGAAGAAAATGTCTAAAAATATAAAATAACATACTATCTGGGTTTTCTTGAAAACACTCCAGAATTATATGTATATATGTGTATATATTTTAGGCACTTGTATGTTCATTGCAGCAACATTCAGAATAGCAAAGACATAAAATCAAGCTAAATGTCCATCAACAGTGAACTGGATAAAGAAAATGTAGTACACACACACCATGGAATACTACAGAGCCATAAAAAAAGGATGAAATCAAGTCCTTTACAGCAAGCAACATGGATTCAGTGGAGGGCCTTTACTCTAAGTGAATTAATGCAAGAACAGAAAACCAAATACAGCATGTTTTCTCTTACAGGTGGGAGCTAAACATTGTGTACCCATATATATGAAAACGAGAACAATTCACACTGGGACTACTAAAGAGGGAACCTTGAGAGGGGGGTAAAAGTTGAAAAACTACCTGTTGGGTACTATGCCCACTCCTTGGTTGGGAGATGGCATCATTCATACCCCAAACCTGAAGGACACATAATTTAACCATGTATCAAACATGTGACCCCTGAACCAAAAGTAAAATTTGGGAAAAAAAGAAGGGAAAATATCTGAAACAAACTGACAAAAAGCTGATACTTGTTGAAAATGAATGAAGTGTAAGAGTGTTTCATTAATTATTTCTATGTTTTATATTTTCAAAAATTTCATTTATAAAAAACATTTTTTAAATAGCCCTAGAGCGATCTCATACAAAACTGCTAATAACACAAATTTAGGGTCACTTATGGTGATATTTGTTATGCTCCCAATATTTTCTGTGAATTAGATGTGTCAAGCTAATATTAAATCATATAATTTATATATCAGCAGTACTTAGGAATTAACCATAATATTTTTACAAGCTTACAAAGTAAGTAAATATAAAATCACACTCAAGGTTGCCTTTGAAAAACTGTATATATTTAACCTTGGGTTGACTTGTAATATGCACTCTACTAGTAAGTAAGCTCAAATTGTATAGTTCAAAAAATTATAGATATTGATAAAATACAGATATAGCTAAAAATTGATAACTTCTACAGTAATATATATATATGAACATCTAATAGTTCCTTTATGTAATCAGTTCCTAACATGTACTAAGTACTGTGATAAATTGTTTAACAAGGATAATCATTTAATGACATGCATTCCTCAAAATTTTTTAATTTGACAGCGAAATACATACTTTCAAAACAAACACTACATATATATATATATATATATACACGCACACACATACATGCACCCATAGACATATACCATATGTACACACATAGAGATATACTCATGTAGATGAGACACAGTATTTGTACTTTTTATTCAATACAATAATTTGAGTCAATAAATTAGCATTAACTAGTCCTTGCTGTGTGAATTGTCATCAGGTAGATTAGTTTCAATTGTTTTACTTGCTCATGAGAAGAATTAAAATAGAAATTCTTACATTTGAAGATTTAATGTTCTATCATGTTGAATATTTGCAAAATTATGAATACGTACATAAAAGAAAATTAGGAATATAAAAATACCCAAGAATAAATAAAATATATGCTGTCTCATCTTAGAGTCCATGTTTTATATTTGTCATAATAACATACAAATAATCTTGATAATTACATTCTATTCCCACTTGATGGATAAAGAATTTAAATAAATCAGATGAGATTTCAGCATAGCATATATGGAAATGAGGAGTTATAAATATACATATATAATATAGGTAAAAGTAATAAAAATCTATTTTAATCATTAGTCAAGTGTTAAGCAAGCAAAAATTGAGTATAATAAAAAAAGAAATAATTGTAAAGTCTACATAAAAGTGTATAAAATAATCTCCTGGAACTTAAAAATGAGATAAACATATGAAACAAAACATAACAAAAATTTAATTAGTGACACTTTTTAGAAATGTCACTTAGAAAAAATATATATATATTTCACCGATTCTAATGATATTTTAGTCACATTGAAGTTGAGTAGAGAAATCCTACAGAGATCAAATCAACATTCATTTATTCATCAAAGTTTATCAAGCTCTGGGCTCTGAACTGTGCTTTCTACTGTAGGCAAAACATTTATCCGCTCTAAAACTCAACAATCTTATGTTTAAAACTAGAATCCATTATACATAGTTATAGTCAAGATTTAATTCAGTGAAGTATGTTCTATCTAT
Organism: Cebus imitator; assembly: GCF_001604975.1. NCBI lineage: Eukaryota > Metazoa > Chordata > Mammalia > Primates > Cebidae > Cebus > Cebus imitator. The sequence goes on along the minus strand of NW_016107373.1, from coordinate 7,782,621 downwards.
GCCCTGAAATGCACTAACAATTAAAAATGTCATTAGCTATTATTATTTACCATCCATGTGTTTTGTGTTGTGGACATGGAGAAGATCAAAGTAGTCCTTCATACCTAGTGGATATCCAGTGGAGTAAGGGCTACATCAATGTGAAATACTTTTAGACTAACTTGCCGAAAATGTTCTCGGCTTTCTCACACATCTACAGATTCTTTTTAAACAAATAGTTAAAAAAAAAACAACTAAAAATAGTTTTCCTTTTGAGTCTCAAAGCAGAATCCTCTTAGAAAGGAGACATAGTGAATTAATGCTTTCAGAAGTTAAATGTGTTTATTATGAATATGAGAATAATAGATGCTTCTGGGCCAGTATTTGAATAGTCTCCCTCCCTCCCTTCCTCCCTCCCTCCCTTCCCTCCTTCCCTCCTTCCCTCCTTCCCTCCTTCCTTCCTTCTTTCCTCCTTCCTACCTTCCTTCCCTCCCTCCCTCCCTCCCTCCTTCCTTTTTTGAGATAGAGTCTTGCTTTGTTGCCTAGGCTGTAGTGCAGTGGCATGATCTCATCTCATGGCATCCTCCACCACCTGGGTTCAAGCGATTCCCCTGCCTCAGCCTCCTGAGTAGCTGGGATTACAGGCATGCACCACCATGCCTGGCTAATTTTTTTGTATTTTTAGTAGAGACAGGGTTTCACCATGTTGGCCAGGATGGTCTCAATCTCCTGACCTTGCGATCTGCCTGCCTCAGTCTCCCAAAGTGCTGGGATTACAGGTATAAGCCACCACACTCAGCCCACCAATTTTCAATTGTTTGAATCATTGTCTCCAGTGAAGTCACTGGCCTACAACAGGTGTAAAGTTTTTGGAGCAAAGCAATAAAAATGAAGTCCATTGCTAATGCATGCTTATGAGAGAAACAGTGGTCTCATTAAAACTGAAGCTTTTTAAAGCTGTACTTTCTCAGGGCTTATCCATGTTAAAACCAATATCTTCCATTTAAGCTTATTTCCTACTTATCTAATTGGAGGTCTCATCAGTACCTATTTCTGATGCATCTCTGATGTAGTGAAAATGATGCTGAGGACAAAATGGCTGGGTTAGCATTGATATGAAATTCATTTTATTTTTTTATTGAGGTAAGCCATTCAGGCAAATCACTTTTTTGTACACTGCATGTTACTAAGAACATATCAAGGTGAACAACATACACTGTACATACTTATAAAAAGGATAGTTGCCTTAAAATACTTCCAGGATTTTTTTTTGGTAGGTCTATATTAAATTATGGAGGTTTGGGAAAAAATCATTCAATTTTTAAAATCGGATATTCCATATCCTTCATCCCTAAATTGGAAAAATGCCCAATTTATTCCTTTTATGGTGATATTTCTTGATTCTGAGAGCCTAGCTTAATACACAGTGATGATATTCAACGGGGGAGATTTCTTACAATTTTATCAGGCATGTCTATATCTGTCAATTGATTTTAAAATTGAGTTTCATTGTGTTGTCTTTGTTCCCTCCCACCCCTTTGACAACACTGACCTAATTCAGTAACAATGTCACAATAGACAAATGAGGTTTTGCTAGATATTAAAAACAGGATTTTAATTTGGTGTAGATATTTAGAATCATTTAAATCACTCAAAATAGAACTTCATTTTCCCATATTTCTGGTAGGGCACCCAAAGTCTCTTGAGAACTCATCTTATTTCTAGAAAGAGAAGGTCTTAAAATTGCCTTATCTAATCAGTAGAAAAGAGACAATGAGAGAGCTGTGTGTTGACTGTTCTCTCACGGCATTAGTGTTTCTATACTGAGTACAAGTCATCACAGACTTAGCAGCTTAGGAAAAGACTTATTTATTATCTCACAGTTTCTGAAGGTCCGAAATCCAGGCAGGCGCAAGAGAAACCTCTGCTCAGGATCTCCCCAGGCCAACATCAAAGAATCAGCAGAACTATTCCTCTTGAGAGGCTCTGAGGAAGAATCTGCTTCCCACTTTATGTAGTTGGCGAGATCCAGTTCCTTGCACCTCTTGGACTAAAGTTCCTATTTGTTACTCAATGTCAGTTGAGTAACTGTGGAGGGAGAGGGTATTGCCTCTGCTCTGCCCTTAGTTAAGGCTAACCATAATTCTTTTAACATTGCTGTCATTATATTCAAAACCAGCAATGGCACATCAAGTTCTTTTTACACTTTAAATTTCACTGACTTCTGCTGCTGCTTTTGTTTTTAAGGGATTGTGTCATTAGATTAGATACACTTAGATAATCTTCCTCATGCCATATAAGTACAATTGGGCAGTTTTTCAATATAGGGACAAACTAAACTGAATACTGAATTTTCAAAATTTAATGACTTTTGCCCAAATTTCCATAATTTAATACAGATCCAAAAATATTTGAAGTATTTTAAGCTAAGAATTTTGTCCATTCTATAAGCAGACTTAATAGAATTGTCTATTGTCCAATTTAAAGGTCAATAGACAAAAAACATTAGACACATTGTGCAACCAAATTTCCTACACACTTTCTACCCTAGACATGCCCAAATACTTATTTTACTAGAATACACAAGGGTTAAAAATCTAAGTTTTTGTGTCAACTATATCTAGTTTCAAATTTAAGCTCAATTATTTCTTAATTGTGTGATCTTGTAGCCTCATTTTTTTATCTCTAAAATGAACTCGACGATATTACCTATAAGGCTGTTAAATCGATTGCATGAGATAAAGCATGGCAATTAATGTAGCAATTAACATATAGAGGCACTAAATAAATAATTCTCACATGACTTAGAGTCTTGGAAACATAAACTGTTCAGCAACTACTAGAATGTTCCACCCAATCCTGCAATTAACTTGTTCCTCTCTTTAAAATCCTTCTATTCTCAATCATACATAACAAAATACATTAAATATGTCTATGAATGCCCATCTCTAGAACGTTTCAAGAATGGTAAGAAGTTAAATGCAACCGTACACATCCGTACACAGCCTATGTTACTTGTAACAAGTTGCATGTGTAATTTGACAAACTTGTTCAAAAGCTCCATATTTCAAATTTTCCACATTAGGTGTCTTAATTGTGCTAAATCTTTAGTGTCAGGATATCTTATTTACTAATAGAACAGTTATCTATAAAAACCCATACAGTATCAGTTAAAAAGTAGTTCAATATGAATTTGAATTTGAGTAATGTCATTTACAAATTTTTCCTCCAAAAGAATGAGAAGAAAATCACCAGCACCATTTATTTGCCTTCTATTCATTTCACATCTGCATGTGGAGCAAAGTAAGAGATGCAAAATCACATCAACACATAAGTGCTATAAATCTTGATTTTTTAGAATAATGACTCCTGACCTCACGAGGGTTGTTTATGCAGCACCAGGGACTGTTTGTCTTCTGCATACATTTTCTCTTTTCTTCCTGATCACTGTTCACTTTCACTCCTGGGAGTCACAACTGCATTTCCTATTGCAGCCTTGATTTTATTGAGTATTTTAAGCTAACAATTTAATCCAAATACGTATTAAACTCTTTCTGGGAGAGTAAATTATTTTAGTAAAACTAGACCTTTATTAGTACACCAGTAAGCATGTAATGTTTATTACAGCTCAGAGATTTCAGCAAATACCTTTTAACTGAACTTATTTTGTAGCTCTCCCAGCAATTTTATGAAATTCAGTGGTAATTAACAATTAGGCACCTAGATGAACTGAACTGAGTATTGGTGAATGATGGGTACATTAACTGTGGAGAAATACTGACAATGAGGTGAGGAAATGCATGAACGGACTGAAGAAAATAATGTTTAATTTCCGCAATATCATCCACGCTCATGGATTGAAATAGCATCTATATGCCAACAACTTCCAAATTCACATCTTGACAAGACTTAACTGAGCTTCAGGGTACCTGAAAACTCCTCTTTAATGCATTATGCACATCTCAAGCTTCATGTACAAAAAGTAACTCAAACATTTTCTTTAAAACATTCACTCCTAGTCTTATCTTAAAAATAAAAGAGCAAATATCAATCAACCTACTTCCTGAAGTGAAAACCACATTAATTTTTCTTGATTCCTTTTTAAAAAAATAACTTCTCATATCCAATATGCATTCAAGTTCTATTGACTTAACGTCAAAAGAACACACTGAAAACAGCATAGTAACTAGACTCTCCATTTATCTATATTACCTCATAAGCCAGTCCTAAAACAGCATTGACGGTGATCTTTATAAAACGTACATTCGAGCATACTGATAATCTCTAATCGCATCCTATATGACTTAGAACAAAACCCAAATACCTAACCCTTGCCTACAAGGATTTGTAAAATCTGGCACTATGTTATACCACTATCTCACTTGTTCCTTACATTCTAGCTTTATCTTCTTCATTCTGGGCCTCAAACATAGCAAGCCTGTTTCTATGCTGTGGTCTTTGTAATAGACCTTTCCTCTCTCTGGAATGTTCTGCCTCCAGATCATTTCATGGTGGCTCTTTCATGTTATTCAGACCTTGGCTTTACTGTATCTCATGGAACTGTGAGGTTCTCTTTGAATACACAATACCTCCTAAGCCATTTTCTTACACATCATTCTGTGATTGCACTCATCTTGAACTGATATTAACTTGCTTTTGAATGTGTTCATTCCTTCACTGCTGCATTACCCCCTACACTGCCTATTAACAGAAAACAAGCTCTATTTCTCCATATCAGCATGTACTTTTTAATTTTGTCCCTTATCTCCTTAGTATCCCTTTGACCTGTAACAGAGACAATAAAAACTTTTAAAATGTATAAAACGTAATTATTATTTAAAAAGTTCTTCTCATTCCATTTCCTGACTCTTAATTTGAAATTTAAAATAGTCACCTAAATCTGAGGCTAAGACAAATAATTGAATGCTATATCCTCTTTCATGTAAGGTTTCAAAAATAAACTACCAGGTACAGTTAGTATTCTTTAGCTTTGTATTCAAGGCTTTTTTATGATCTCTTCAACCTACACTAATTCTCTCTACTTTTTTTGTTACATTTATGCTATTCAAGCTGAATGATTCTATTTTCTTGTAGATGTGCTCCTGTAATATATTACCTTCAAACATTTGTTATTATTATCTTCTTTTCCTGGAATGCCCTTCTTCTCGTGCCCACATGTTGATACTTTTGACCTTCAGAAACAGTTCCAAGGCATCATAAATAGATTCAAACTATTCTTATAATATTAGTCACAGACATTTTGGTTTTGGTAAACTCATACTTCTGGGCATCAGTTGCCTCATTTTTGAATTAGAGATTGAACTCCAGAAAATGACCCATGTATGGGCCCTTGAATGTATCACTACAGCATGATGGGGAAATAACAGCCTTTGAATAAAGGTTGCTGGAAAGTTACCTAGATGAGGAAAAACTAAAACTCATGTTTATTTCTGCACTAGACAAATTATTTGCTATTTTTTGATATAATCTATACAATAGCATGTAATTTATGAGTGTAAAAGCTTTTATTTAATAGTAACATCAAACAGGTACATTTCTATAGGTCATTTAATCATCTATTTTGGAGGTTTCAGTATAAATTTGAAAGAATATACTGCTAAAAGTTTTGCGTTATTTTCTTAAGTAGTTTTTCTTAATCACCCGAACAATGTCATAATAAATAACCTCCAAAGTTTATCCTTGATCACAAAATTGATAGCCCAAATACACTTTGGCCTACTTATTTATATAGCTGCTACAAGAATCATTAATTAACCATACAAACCTTTTTAAGGGTACAATATTGAGGACATTATAAAAAAAAAAAAAAAAAAAAAAAACTAACTTCTACTTCAAAGTTTGATTTAAGAAATCTCAGATTTGATATTGTAAAAGCCTGTGTGAATCTGATACTAAGGGCAGCCAGAGAGAAAGGTTGGATTACCCACAGAGGGAAGCCAATCAGGCTCACAGCGGATCTCTCAGCAGAAACCTACAAACCAGAAGACAATGGGGGGCAATATTCAACATCCTTAAAGAAAAGAACTTTCAACAAAGAATCTCATATCCAGCCAAACTAAGCTTCATAAGTGAAGGAGAAATAAAATCCTTTATGGACAAGCAATTACTGAGAGATTTCATCACCACCAGACCTGCCCTACAAGTGCTCCTGAAAGAACACTAAGCACAGAAAGGAACAAGTACCAGCCACTGCAAAAGACATATATGAGGCCAACAAACATATGAAAAAGTGCTCATCTACACTGGTCATTAGAAAAATGCAAATCAAAACTACATTAAGATACCATTTCACGCCAGTTAGAATGGTGATCATTAAAAAATCTGGAGAAAACAGATGCTGGAGTGGATGTGGAGAAATAGGAACACTTTTACACTGTTGGTGGGAGTGTAAATTAGTTCAACTATTGTGGAAAACAGTGTGCTGATTTCTCAAGGACCTAGAAATACAAATCCCATTTGACCCAGCAATCCCATTACTGGGTATATATCCAAAGGATTATAAATCGTTCTATTGTAAGGACACATGCACACGAATGTTCATTGCAGCACTGTTTACAAAAGCAAAGAGTTGGAACCAATTCAAATGCCCATCAATGATAGACTGGACAGGGAAAATATGGTACATATACACAATGGAATACTATGCAGCCATAAAAAATGATGAGTTTGTGTCCTTTGTAGGGACATGGAAGAACCTTGAAACCATCATTCTCAGCAAACTGACACAAGAACAGAAACTCAAACACTGCATGTTCTCACTCTCACTCATAGGCGGGTGTTGAACAATGAGAACACATGGACACAGGGAGGGGAGCATCACACACTGGGGTCTGTGTGGGGGAACTAGGAGAGGGACAGCAGGAGTTGGAGAGCTGGGGAGGGATAACATGAGGAGAAATGTCAGATATAGGTGATGAGGAGGAAGGCAGCTAACCACACTGCCATGTGTTAGCTATGCAACAATCTTGCATGTTCTTCACATGTACCCAAAAACCTAAAATGCAATAAAAATATTAAAAATAAATAAATAAATGTGTTTAAGAACACGTTAAAAAAAAAAGAACATTAGGCATAGAAAGGAACAAGTACCAGCCACTGCAAATGGACACCAAATGGCAAAGACCAAAAATGCAATGAAGAAAATGAGTCAGCTAATAGGCAAGAAAACCAGCCAGTAACAAAATGGCAGGATCAAATTCACACATAATAATATTAACATTGAATATAAACAGCCTAAATGCCCCAATCAAAAGACACAGACTGGCAAACTGGATAAAATGTCAAGACCCATTGGTGTGCTGTATTCAGGAAACCCATGTCACACACAAAGACACACATAGACTCAAAATAAAAGGGTGGAAGAAGATTTACCAAGCAAATGGAGAACAAAAAAAAGCAGGGGTTACAATCTTAGTCTCTGATAAAACGGACTTCAAACCAACAAAGATCAAAAGACACAAAGAAGGGCATTACATAATGGTAAAAGGATCAATCCAACAAGAAGAGCTAACTGTCCTAAATATATATGCACCCAATACAGGAGCACCCAGATACAGAAAGTAAGTTCTTAATGACCTAAAATGTGATTTGGACTCTCACACTGTAATAGTGAAGACTTCAACACCCCACTGTCAATATTAGACAGATCAATGAGACAGAAAATTAAGAAGGATATCCAGGACTTAAATGCAGAGCTAGACCAAGCAGACCTAATAGACATATACAAAAATGAATATTCTGTGGATTTGGGGTGGAGCAAATGCTCCACTCTGAATTTTGGAGTAAGTGCAATGTGGTGCTGAGAAAAATTCCCAGAATTACATCACACTTACTCCAAAATTGACCACATCATTGGAAGCAAATCACTCCTCAGCAAATCCAAAAGAATGGAAATCAAAACAAACAGTCTATCAGACCATAGCACAATCAGACTAGAACTCAGGGTTAAGAAACACACTCAAATCCACACAACCACTGGGAAACTGAACAACTTGCTTCTGAGTATCCACTGGATAAACAATGAAATGAAGGCAGAAATAAAGATGTTCTTCGAAACCAATCAGAATGAAGACACAACCTACCAGAATCTCTGGGACACCTTTAAAGCAGTGCTGAGAGGGAAATTTACAGCAATAAATGCCCACGTGAGAGACAAGGAAAGATCTAAAATTGACAACCTATCATCAAAATTGAAAGAGCTAGAGGAGGAAGATCAAAAAAACTCAAAAGCTAGCAGAAGACAAGAAATATCTAAGATCAGAGCAGAACTGAAGGAGATGTAGACACAAGAAATCCTTCAAAAAATCAATAAATCGAGAAGCTGGTTTTTTGAAAAGATCAACAAAATAGACAGACCGCTAGCCAGACTAATAAAAAAGAAAAGAGAGAAGAATCAAATAGATGCAATAAAAAAGATAAAGGGGGTATCACCACTGATCCCACAGAAATACAAACTATCATCAGAGATTACTACAAACAGCCCTAAGCACATAAACCAGTAAACAAGGAAGAAATAGATAAATTCCTGGACACTTTTACTTTACCAAAACTAAACCAGGAGGAAGTTGAAACCCTGAATAGACCAATAACAAGGGCTGAAGTTGAGGCAGCAACCAATAGCCTACCAACCAAAAAAAGTCCAGGTCCAGATGGGTTCACAGCCAAATTCTACCAGTCATACAAAGAGGAGCTGGTTCCATTCCTTCTGAAACTACATCAGACAATACAAAAAGAGGGAATCCTCCCTAACTCATTTTATGAGACCAACATCATCCTGATACCAAAACCAGACAGAGACTCAACTAAAAAAGAAAACTTCAGGTCAATATCCATGATGAATATCGACACAAAAATCTTCAATAAAATACTGGCAAACTGAATGCAACAGCATATCAAAAAGCTTATTCATCACAATCAAGTAGGCTACATTCTGGGCATGCAAGGCTGGTTCAACATATGCAAGTCTATAAACGTAACTTATCATATAAACAGAATCAAAGACAAAAACCACATGATTATCTCAATTGATGCAGAAAAGGCCTTCGACAAAATTCAACAGCCTTCAAGCTAAAAACTCTCAATAAACTAGGTATCAATGGAACATATTATAAAATGATAAAAGCTATATATGACAAACCTACGGCCAATATCATACTGAACGGGCAAGAGCTGGAAGAATTCCCTTTGAAATCAGGAAGCAGACAAGGATGCCCTCTCTAACCACTCCTATTCAATATAGTATTGGAAGTTCTAGCCAGAGCAATCAGGCAAGAAAAAGAAATAAAGCCTATTCAATTAGGAAAGGAAGAAGTCAAACTGTCTCTATTTGCAGATGACATGATTGTATATTTAGAAGACCCCATTGTCTCAGCCCAAAATTTTCTCAAACTGATAAGCAACTTCAGCAAAGTCACAGGATACAAAATCAATGTACAGAAATCATAAGCATTCACATATACCAATAACAGACAAACAGAGGACCAAATCAAGAGTGAACTCCCATTCACAATTGCTACAAAGAGAATAAAATACCTAGGAATACAACTAACAAAGGATGTAAAGGACCTCTTCAAGGAGAACAACAAACCACTGCTCAAGGAAATAAGAGAGGACACAAACAGATGGAAAAACATTCTATGCTTATGGTTAGGAAGAATGAATATCATGAAAATGGCCATACTGGCCAAAGTAATTTATAGATTCAATGCTATCCCCATCAAGCTACTAATTACCTTATTCAAAGAACTGGAAAAAAACACTTTAAAATTCATATGGAATCACAGGACAGCCCGCATAGCCAAGACACTCCTAAGCAAAAAGAACAAACCCAGGGGCATCACACTCACGGACTTCAAACTATGCTACAAAGCTACAGTAATCAAAACAGCATGGTACTGCTACCAAAACAGAGAGATAGATCAATGGAACAGAACAGAGGCCTTAGAAGCAATATCGCACATCTACAACCATCTGATCTTTGACAAACCTGACAAAAACAAGCAACGGGGAAAGGACTCCATGTTTAATAAATGGTGTTGAGAAAACTGGCTAACAACGTGCAGTTAAGCAGATATGGACCCCTTCCTGTCACCTTACACTAAAATTAACTCCAGATGAATTAAAGATTTAAACATAAAACCTAACACCAAAAGCAATGACAACAAAAGCCAAGAGAAACAAATGGGATCTAATTAAAAGTCAGAGCTTCTGTACAGCAAAAGAAACCATCATTAGAGCAAACTGGAAACCAACAGAATGGGAAAAATTTTTTGCAGTCTACCCATCTGACAAAGGGCTAATATCCAGAATCTACAAAGAACTAAAACAGATATACAAGAAAAAAACAAACGTGCCCATTCAAAAGTGGGTGAAGGATATGAACAAACATTTTTCAAAAGAAGACATATATGAGGCCAACAAACATATGAAAAAATGCTCATCATCACTGGTCATTAGAGAAATGCAAATGAAAACCACACTGAGATACCATCTCACCCCAGTTAGAATGTTGATCATTAAAAAATCTGGAGACAACAGATGCTGGAGAGGATGTGGAGAAATAGGAATACTCTTACACAGTTGGTGGGAATGTAAATTAGTTCAACCATTGTGGAAGACAGTGTGATGATTTCTCAAGGATCTAGAAATAGAAATTCCATTTGACCAGCAGTCCCATTACTGGGTATATATCCAAAGGATTATAAATTGTTCTACTATAAGGACACATGCACACGTATGTTCATTGCAGCCCTGTTTACAATAGCAAAGACGTGGAACCAATCCAAATGCCCATCAATGACAGACTGGACAAAGAAAATGTGGCACATATACATCACGGAATACTATGCAGCCATAAATAATGATGAGTTCGTGTCCTTTGTAGGGACTTGGATGAATCTGGAAACCATCATTCTCA
>NW_016107373.1:7760014-7771461 GCF_001604975.1 Cebus imitator | reverse complement strand
CTAAAGTAAAATAAAATTAAAAAAAAAAAAAAGAAAAAATCACATCAGTTCTTATTACTATGAAAATAGTTTTGACCTCATAGACACACATAAAAGGAAACTCTAGTTGACATAAGGCATTTTTGAGAAATACTGAATCAGGACAAATAAAGTATCAGAAATTTAGTTTATTTCTGGAAATATCGGGAATATTTGGCATATAAATTCTTGTATAACTCTATAAACCAATTAGAACAGAGTTTTCTTAAGTGAAATGGTAATATAATTTATTCATACCTTCTGAAAGTAAAATAAGTTTCACACTCATAAAATAAAAAAGACATAAAGTCCATTCTATTTATAGATCACAGACCTATAGAGATCTTAAAGATTTAATCCAAGTTCAAGTAGACAGAAACACAAAAAGTCACAGGTTCAAATCTCAAGGAGTAGTTCTCCTTTCTAATGGGTGGCAAATATCACAGACCAAAATAACATAGACTAAAAACTTGATTATTTGCCATCTCTTACCCAACAAAGTACAGATTCTATCATTCATTTGATTGCAAAGACCAAATGGTCATGTAAGCTAGATTACAATCTCTGCTCCTACTAATATGAAATAAATGATCATGCAGTGAATCAGCTTCACATATGCACAAGGTGCTCTCTCTATCATGCATGTGAGAGCCTAGTACTCCAACATAACCTACAGAGAATTGCAAGCCCCTGGGCTGTGTTATGGAAAGGAATATGGTTGCAACACACAAATAAAATGATACACTTGATTAAAAAATTAAAACACAAATATTAGAAGAAAGAAAACAAATGTAGGGTAATAGAAAGTCAGCAAAATAAAAGTGCTATTGTATAGCAGAGAATCATTTCAGAGGTTATGAAAAGATTGGCCTGGGCTTAAATAATTTAGCCCATAAGGTCACTTCTCAGTGAAAAAAATGTTATAGATTCTGGGCAGGAATCAATCAAATGATTGAGTTCGTGAAATTTTTGGTGACTCTCCAAAACTGTCAAATCACAATTTTCAAACACTTTAAAATGTGATTAAATATATGTCAAACGTACTCAACTTAATAAGTCTGTCCAAAGGACATTTTGGGGAACAAAGTATTTATAGTCCATTTGAGAAAATATTCTGAAAAGCATGGACTGAGTTAGGAAGAAAACTGTTTAATAACCTACACTATATAATTTTGATCTTTGGGGCTACATTTTCTACATAAAAGTGATTACTTACATTCCTACTACAAAGGTCTACAAGTTAACATGTTATTTTAGTAATATAAGCTCTTAACAGCAAATAGTAAAATCAAACAAAGGTAAATTGTCCTAAAAACTAAGTATTTACTGGGTGATTTAAACCACTACTCAGTGAGATATTTAAAAGTCATGCTACTCACTTTTTATCTTATTTCTAAAATTTAAATAATTTATGATATTTTACAATTTGCAATAAATATTTTATGATTACAAAATTAAAAACAAAATGTCTAAAATATTATTTACATACTCAACTACTAGGAAATAAAAATTGTTTTCCTAATATTTTGGGTCATTTTAGGCTTGAGAGTGTTTAAATTGTAATATACTCAATCTTTATTTCCTTTGGATCTTATAAAACTGATTCGAGTAAAGTTTTCATCTCAGAACTAGTGGGAATATTGAGCTCAGACCAACTACCCCTGTGATTTAATAACAAAACAAAAATAAATCTTAAAAGCCTTTTGAAAAAAATAGAATAATATTGTAAATGTTGGGTACCAAATGACAGAGCTTAAAACTAAAGTAATAAAAATGCATCTAGTTTTCTATCATTTTTTGAAGTCATATATAAAAGTTCAAAAATCATTAGAACAAGGGATTTAAAGATTTATAACCCAAGATTCAATTGGATGAATAATTGAAACTTAATACAGCTATAGAAAGAAATATCCAACTGTATTTGAGTGGTAAATGATTATAAATGTTTTATTATAAATGATGAATGTTCTAGTTTTCTTTATAATTGGTATAAATCCTGGCAATGAAATAGTTAGTTATTGACATAAGAAGAAAATGAAGTCAGTAAGTTGAAGTGATTTCATTCCAGTACCATAAATACAGTGAATATTGGTTTTAATCTGCTTTGAAGTGAAAAGTCCTTCAAAGGGCTCTATTATCTCAATATGGAATACTCTGCAATCAAGCTTATAGTATCTTGTCACTTATAATAATCAATCAGACATTTGACCAGCCAGCAATTCCTCAAATCCTGAATACAATCTGCAGATTTAAAGCCTGACCCTTTGTCTTAAATTCCTTATCTTGCCTCATTCTAAGTTCTGTGGCAAAAAATTATCTCTTGTTCCTTTGCAGCTGAAAAATTGCAGTTTAACACAGAACACCAGAGTAAAACCACCCTTTCTTTCACAGCCTTGTCTCTAAATTGCCCTCCGCTGAACTCAAGGAAATAAATTGTACTTACCAACATTATAGATTACTTGGAGAAAAACTAAAGGAAGTTATGTCTAGAAATCAGAAAAATAATGTTGAAGTTAGAAGAAGAAAAAAAGTAAGCCTGTTCAAAGGAGCTCATCACATGCTCAACCCATTCCAAAATTGCACCTGACTTGATGTGTGTTCCTTTTATGATTTAAGAAACATAGACCCTGATTAAAAGACCCACAGTGTATACATCCAGCCATTCTAGGGAAAAAAATCTGTTCTTAGGGTCTGGTTTGGGTCTAAAATTTCTGTCAACCTTTCCTCATCCTTCATCCCATCATTCACATTTGCAGAATAAACTAGAACACAACTACATCAGTTTAGAGTAAAGCTAGGTTTTGTAACAGTCAAGCCTTTAATTGTACCTGCCTAGGGGAACAATCAAGGTGTTATTTTGTCACAGTTGTTAATAAGCTAATCCTATTTACCAAACCTGCCACACCAGAAAAATAAGAAACTTAAGTATTTTACAGATTTCCTATGAATCAAACTTGTCAATGAATACCAACTTGAAAAAAACTGTTTATTGCTCAAATGTTCAATTCATTCATTCTGGCTCTAACCACGTCAATGAAATGCACAAGTGCTCTGCCATACTAAAGAAAGTCCTGAGCTCACAGATCAAAATACTTTCTGGGTTTAACCAGATTTCAACCCCTCAGATTTAATCCTTTATATATTCAATAAAATCATCCAAAGACTCTGTCTAGATCTTTCATTTAGTGAAATCATTTGCATCATATTTTGTTCTAATTCTGATGATTTAACGATTACATCATTCTAAAGTAAATTTTAACATGTTGTCATAGATATGAGAGAAGGCCTCATTATCTGGGTAATAAGAATGGAGTTTACAGAAGTCACTTGTTTGTCAACTAGTCTTCTCAATTAGCCATTGTACATTCTTTGGTTATCTCTACTATGTTTTGGCTCATTTTTTCCCCCACTCATCACAATAATACAAATACTTTGTGCTTTCTTCATCTTTAGCCTATATTTTCTTAAATTCACTATTACTAATATAATAGAAAGGACATTAATTATCTAAACTAATGAGTTTTTCTTGTACCTCATTGCTTTTGTCTATCTAGATTTCTTAATTCTCTGTTAAAAGAATGTTTATGTTTATAGATTGAAAGACTCAAAATTGCAAAAATGTCAATCATTTCCTAAAATATCAATAGATAGCTTTAGTTCAATCCCAATCAAAATCCTGGAAAGGTGTGCTTGTGGTGTGTGTGTGTGTGTGTGTGTGTGTGTGTGTGTGTGTGATATGTATGTAAATGAAAAGTTGATTCTAAAATTTACGTACAGTTTTAAAACAGGCAAAACTTGTGTATAGTATTAAAAATCATAATGATCACTATTGGGTAGAAATGAATGGATGGATGCACAATAGAATTTTCTGGGATGCTCCTGATGTTCTGTTCCTTATGGCAATGCTGCTTAAAAGTGTAAGAAACTGAACCATCTGTGCATTTAGGATTTGTGTACTTTCCTATATATATGATACACTTCAACAAAACATGTCAAAATGGAGAAAAAAGAAACTTCAACATTCTTCAAAAATCTTCCACAATGCATTTCTTAAAATTGCAATATTTAATCTGGGAATAACCTTATTTCCTGACTGATGTATTGACAGGGGAGATTAATTTCAGCAAAATCCTTTATTCAGATTGGGCTATGACCCCTTCCCTGGACTCAGACCTCCTTTTCCTACTTGCGGTTAAACTATACAAATTCCTTTTTAAAACTTCAAGTTCTTTTCTATTTAATTGCCAGACACACATGTATGCACACACACATTCACATACATCCTCTAAGGAAATACAATTATGCTTAGACTCAGTGATGTCTAAATCCATATTAATAAGGAATGATTATTTTCCTCAAGAAAATAATCTGTAGAGATGTCACATACCTGAAATTTTAAAAAAACTTTATCATTATGCAAAAGAATTTTAACCTTCTTTAGCTTTATTTGGCTTTAAAAGACTATATCCAGAGACATAATTGTAATATCATGTCTCTTTATTGCGATTCCCTCTACTGCAAAAAAATACCATTTATGCTTGATCATCAAGATAATACAAGAAGTCTGTAGAAGCGCAAGGGGTTTTAGTTTTTCACTAACACAGATGGAAATAATTGGGCAATGCCATGCACGCTGAGCCCCTTGTATATGCCCATATTTATCAACACCACCTTTATCATCATAACACAGCTCCCTGATACACAGCTGAAGAGGAAACCACAGAATATCTCTGTTCTCTCCAGCCAGGAAAAATCCACAGGAGACAGAGATTATTTTTGATATATAAAAATTAAATTTATTTAAAAGGGAATATTACAAACTAATAGAAAAATATTTTTAAATATAGTTCTTAAAAATTTGGCTGAAGAAAGTCAGATAAATATTTTATATCATAAACCAATAATGCTATATTTCTTCCAACCAAATTTAAAAGTTATATTTAAAAAATGGTAATCTTAAAACATCAAAACCAATATAAACAAAATGTAACTCAATGGGGAAAGAAAATTAGAGATGAATAGACTCATATATTTAAGTGCACACCTGAAAAATATTAGTCCTGGCATGGTGGCTCACATTTGCAATCCCAGCACTTTGGGAGAGCAAGGCAGGCCAATAGATTTAGTTTCGGAATTCAGTACCAGCCTGGGCAGCATGGGGAAACCTCATCTCTACAAAAAATACAAACTATTAGCCAGGTATGGTGGTACCCACCTGTAGTCCCAGCTACTTGGAAGGCTGAGGGAGGAAGACTGCTGGAGCTGAGGAGGTTGCTGGAGCTGAGGTTGCAGTGAGCTGTGACAGTGCCACTGCACTCCAGCACAGGTCTCAACTTTTAAAATTTTTTTAATTAAAAAAAAATTGAGAACGGGACTGAGCATTGTGACTCATGTCAGTAATCCCAGCACTTTGGGAGGCTGAGGCAGGCGGATCACAAAGTCAAGAGATAGAGACCATCCTGGCCAATATGGTGAAACCCTGTCTCTACTAAAAATACAAAACTTAGCTGGGTGTGGTAGTGGGTGCCTATAGTCCCAGCTACTCGAGAGGCTGAGGCAGGAGAATCACTTGAACCTGGGAGGTGGGGGTTGCATTAAGCTGAGATTGCACCATGGCACTCCAGCCTCGAGACAGAGCAAGACTCTGCCTCAAAATAAATAAATAAAAATTGAGACCTCAGAATGGTTACAAATACATTAAGAGATTTAAAAATAAGCTAGAAACTGTATAATAAATATGAACAAAAATTAAATTTTTTAATAACATAAAAATGTTATAAATCTAAAATCATTAAAATGTACAGCGATAAATCCAAAAATAGATGTGAAAATGATCATTTAAAAATATTTTGCTTTAATACTAATCCAGTTACTTAATTTAATATAATGAAATACTAGTTTCTGCCAAAACAAAAACCATATTAACAGTAATACTCATTTTAATAGAAGGTATAACAAGATAAGAACTTTTCACTGCTGATGGAATATTATATTGTGCTGCAAGCTTGGAAATCATATGGGGAATCTTTGCAAAGAGAACAAAAATATGTTCTACCTTCTGTCTCAGAACTAAACTTCTCAAAAATTCATTTTAAGTAAAAAACATAGGTATAGTGACTTAGGTAGAGAATAGACATTATAGAATTTTGTTAAGGAATAAAAAAGGAATGCATGTACAAAGTAATAAGAGAGATTGTTCAGTAGTTTATGTTGCCCATATTTTATAGAAGGTTATTAATCAATTGCATTATACATTTGAAGAATATTTAATATAGATTAATGCTTAAGCAAGTATTTAATTTTATAAAAAGATGCAGCAATAATTAATTTGCAGATGACATGTTAATGCCAATTTTAAAAATAAATGTAAGAGATATTAAGACATTTGTCTTTATTTCTATCTACATCAACTCTATGTATCTATCTATTTATTCCATTTGTCTACTGAAAACATTTTCAACATAACAGTGTTAATCTCTGGCTCGTGAAATTATCAGTGATTTAATCTTCTTTTCATACCCTTTTATTGTCCAATGTTTCTTAGCATTTATCTCTTTTAAAATCAGAAATCAAATGTTAGATAATAATAATGAAAACAAACTGAATTACACCTATTGTTTTTTCACTTTTGCTGTTTTAAAAAATCATGTTGGATTTCGTTTGTAAATTTTTGTACAATGTGGCCTAGAAATAAGGCACCGATTAATGCTGTATGAAGTTCAGTCTTTTATGTTATTTAATCAATAGACTTTCTAGATTATGTGGGGGCTACTCCTCAATTATAGTCCACAAATATTTATGTATTCAAGTGTCCGAAAGTGCATCCAAAGAGTCTACTTTTTCTAAGTCTCTCTGCAACTGATAAATCAGTTTTTCAAAATATAGTTTTTATGAAGATTTCTGTTACCAAAATCTTCAAACCTAACAGTTAGAACATTTGACCTCATAGATCTGCAAATAGCTGACAGAATTTTTCACACATGAACAAATTATCTTTAACAAGTTTTAAGTAAGTGTAACTTACTAAAATTACAGTAGATATTGAAACTTTTTACCATACTTTTATCTAAAAATTTATTTAAAGTAGAATCTAATCCTTTTCCATTTCTTCCTACAAGTGAAAAATAAAGTCTATTTTACTGTAACATAGCAATTTTGAACAAATTTTTATTATTATTATTTTATAATCAGTAGGTTGTGTGGATATTACCTTCACGAACTTTACCATCCAGGCTTCAAATTCAGCATCAGAAAGCAACACAGGATCCAAGATCAGCCTTTTAATATCCTTTGTTTATGTGAAAATCATTTCCTGAAGCCCAGCCAATCAAAACGGAATAAAATTGGATGTACACCAGGATCGAGTATTTCTGCCAATGTTTCCTTTCTGTAAATAGCACTAAAAAAGGAAACAGATGAAAATATCTCCAGAATCTGCTTAGATCCTTAAATCAGGGGTCACCTGAAAATTCTTCTATCACATAGATAATTGTCAGAATTTGTATATCATTTAAAAAACTTTCCAAACAACTCCATGTCTTATTGCAAATGAACTCAGAAGAGCCTGCATGATTTTTGCAGAGATACTCAGCTGGACTCACTTATCTGCATTGTCATTTCTATCTATATGAGCTTTAACCTATTTTTCACAATGTTACCTCTGTTGAGTAACCTTTAGCCTCATTTCTGCATAGTAAACAGTTCATCTTCCAAAACAAAACACACCTCATAAGTTACTTGGTTGGTTTGCAACCAAGTATTTGCAAAAGCGCAATTCTTTTTGCATCAACTGAATACTATTTTGTACAGATGCAAACACTCTTTCCCCTGAGCTAAACACTGTATTTCTTCCCAATTCAATTACAGACCTGATCTTTAAGGCTTTCTTTTCTTTTCACGTGCTTATTGCCATCTGTATATGTTCTTTGAATAGTTTATTGAGATCATTTGCCCATTTTTAATGTTATTTGCCTTTTTATTACTGAGTGGTAAGAGTGAATGATACATTCCAGATAAAAGTTCTTTATCAGATACATGATTTGCCAATATTTTCTCCTATTATATGGTTCATCTTTTCACATTCTTGGTGCTGTTCTTTGAACATAAAATTTAGAATTTAGACATCTAATGTATGTATTTTTACTTTCGCTACTTGAGCTTTTGGTGTTATATTTAATTGCCAAGTCCAAAAACCTGAAGATTTACATTTTTGTTTTCTACAAAGAGGTTTTTATATTTTGCTCTTACATCTAGGTGTTAGATACCTTTTGAGTCATTTTTGGTTTATGATGTGAGGTAGGGGTTCAACTTCATTTTTTTCACTGTGGATATCCATTTGTACCAGCACCACTGTTCAAAGACTCCTCTTTTGTCATAAAATGGTCTTAGAAACTTGTCAGTTGCATTCTATTGATCTATAAGTCGACTCTTGCTTCAGCAAGACAAGTCTTCATTACTGTAGGTTTGTACTAAACTTTGAATTCAGGACTTGTGAATCCAACAACCTTCTTCTTTTTCAAAATTGTTTTGGTTATTCTGGGTCTCTAGAAAGTCCATATTACACTTAGGATCAGCTTGTCAATTTCTACACAAAACCAAGTGAAACTCTATTGGGGATTGCACTGAACTGACACATTGATTTTTAAAATATTTGCAAATTAACTGTACTATATATTATGTTTCTGATCCATGAAAAATGTTTTATAGCTCCACAGTATAAGCTTTTAACTTCTTTGTCAATTTTATTTTTGAGAATTTTATTTTTGATGCTATTTTAAGTAAAATACTTTCTTAATTTTATATATAGATTGTTCATTACAAATATATAGAAAGCAATCTTTTAATTTGTTATTATCCTATGTCCCAATAACTTGTTTAACTCGCTTAATGACTCTAATGGTTTTTCAATGGATTTTGTTGGATTTTTCCATGTACAAGATTATATCATCTAAAAGTATAGCTTTACTCTTCCTTTTTTCCATCTGGTTTCACATTATTTCTTCTCCTTGCTTAATTATCCTAGATAGAACCTCTAGGGTGATATTGAAGAGAGGTGCTAAGAGTGATCATCCTTTTTCTGTTCCTGATTTTAAAGAATACTTTTGGGTTTTACTATTAAATACAATGTTATTTGTTTTTTTATTGATGCTTTTTATCAGGCTGAGGAACTTCCTTTTACTCCAACCACATTGCTGAGTGTTTTTATCATGAAGAAGTATTGACTTTTGTCTGCACCTACTGAGATTATTGTGTGGTTTTTGTCTGTATTCTTTTGATATTGTATTGCCTTCATTGTGTATCATATGTTGTATCAAACCTTGCATTCCCATAATTAATCCCATTTAATCAGGATATATACTTCTTTCATATGCTCCTGCATTTGATTTGCTAATATTTCATTAAAAATTCCTGCATTTATAATCATAAAGATATTGGTCTTTAATTTTCTGTTTATCTTTTTCTGCTTCTGGTATGAGGATAATACTGGCCTCACAGAATGAGTTGAGAAGTGTTTCCTTTTAATTTTTGCAAGTTTTCAAAAACATGGCATTAATTCTGATTTAAATGTTTGACAGAATTCAACAGTGAAGTCGGCTAGGTATGGCCTTTTTCTATGTGTATGTGTAGTGTTTTGATTGCTATTTAAATGGTTTTACTTGTTACAGACCACTTCAGATTTTATATTTCTTTTTGAGTCACTTTTATTCAACTGTGTTTTTCTAGAAATTTGTCCATTTCATTGAAATGATCTAATTTGTTGTCATATCATTTTTATTTGTTTCTTAGAGCTGTCATAATAGATTATCACAATGTTGGTGACTCAAAACAGCAGACACTTATTATCTCACAGTTCTGGAGGACAGATGTCCAAAATCTGCCCTCCAGTTGTCAGGAGGGCCACACTCCAGAGGTTCTATGGGAGAAATGATGTGCTGTGTCTCTTTCAAGCATTCCTTGGCTTATGGCACATAATTCCAATTTCTCAATTCATCTTACCATGACCTTCTTTTTTTCTGTCTTCCCTTCTTTTATAATGACAGTTGAGCTTATTTCAAAATCCTTAGTTTAATTATATCAGCAAAGACCCTTTTTCCAAATTAGGTCACATTCACAGGTTATGGGATTTAGAATGTGGACATACAGTGTCTTTTGCAGTGGCTACCATTTAGGCTTTTGTTCACAGTATTCTTAAAACAGCAGTAGTAATGTTTCAACTTTCACTCCTAATTTGAATATTTTGAGTTTTGTCTTTTTTTCTCTCATCACTATTGGTAAGCATTTGTCAATTTACTTCCTCTTTTCAAATAATCAACTTTTGGTTTTTTTTTTTATTGTATTTCTAGGCTTTATTAAGTTTTCTCTGATGTTTATTATTTAATATCTTCTTCTTACTTTAATTCAGCTGCCTTTTCTTTCTACTGACATAAGTCAGAAGGTTAGGGTTTTTTTCTTTTTTTAGGTCTTCTTTTTTAATATAGCATTCACATTTATAAATTTCTCTGTAATCACTATTTTAGCTACATTTTGTAAATTTTGATATGTTGTCTCTTCCTTTTCAGTCACCTCATCTTACAATGTTTTATATTTGGTTTTGATTATTCCTTTGACCCTTTGGTTATTTAGGTGCATATTGTTTAGTTTCTGTACATTTGTGAATTTCCTGTATTTCTTTCACTATTGACTTCTAAACCTATTTGATTGTAGTCAGAGAACATATTTTACTTCACAGGATTTCAAACCTTGTAAGTTTATCAAGGATTGTTGTATGAGTAGCATTGGCCATCAAGGAAAATTTTTCGTGCCCTTGAGAATAATGTATCCCACTGTTGTTGGGCAGGCAACAATAGAATAATGCATTCTACTCTTGTCTCTTAGCCCTATTTGCTTTATAGTGTTATTCAGTCTTCTATTTCCTTATTTATTCTCTGCTTAGTTATATTCATTATTAAAAGAGGGGTATGGAAGTCTTAACTGTTGTTCAAATTCTATTCTTCCTTCAATTCTGTCAAAGATGCCTTCCTGTATTGTGGTCCGTTCTTATACATGTTTGTAATTGTTACATCTTTCTGATGGATTAATACACTAATCAGTATAAAATCTACTCGTTATCTTAAGTTACTTTTCTTATTTTAAAGACTACTTTGTCAATATTAACACAGCCACTCAAGCTTGCTGCTTGCTTTTTCCATTCATTTATTCTGAAACTATCCATATATTTGAAACTAAGGTGTGCCTCCTGTAGACAACATAGAACTGGAGCATGTTTTATGTTTTGTTTTGTTTTGGTTTGGTTTTTTAACTCAGACTGGCAATCTATACCTCTTGATTAGATTGTTCAATCTACATACTTTTGATATAATTATTGTGATAGATGGATTTATGTCTGGCATTTTACTTTTTGTGCCCTGTATGCCTTTTTTTGTTTGTTT
>NW_016107373.1:7748337-7759919 GCF_001604975.1 Cebus imitator | reverse complement strand
TTTTTTTTGAGACAGAGTCTCAATCTGTCGCCAGGCTGAAGTGCAGTGTTGCAATCTCAGCCCACTGTAATCTCCACCTCCCTTGTTCAAGCGATTCTCCTGCCACAGCCTCCTGAGTAGCTGGGATCACAGGCGTGCACCACCACACCCAGTTAATTTTTTGTATTTTTAGTAGAGACGGGGTTTCACCATGTTGGCCAGGATGGTCTTGATCTCCTGACCTTGTGATCTGCCCGTCTCGGCTTCCCAAAGTGCTGGGGTTACAGGCATGAGCCACCGTGCCCGGCCTTATTTGTCTTATATCTTGTTTGTTTTTCAATTCTTTATTTTTTTTCTTTGCATTGAGTATTCTCTAGCATAATATTTTCATCCTTAAATGGCTTTTAAACTATATTTTAAATTTTATATTGGTTGCTCTAGAACTTACCAAATACATCTTAGTTTACCGTGATCTAATTCAAATATGTAATAACATAATGCTAGTGAGAACAGATGTAACTCCTGTATATCTCTATTTCTTCTTCTACATTTTATGCTATTGTTACATTGATATATACAAAACTAAAAATGCATCCTTGTAATAATTAATGTACATGATTTTGCATCTTTTAATGAAGATTCAAAGGAGAAGAAAGGAGAGCAGATTTTTATTTATAATTCTTCATATTAACCTACTTACCATTTCTGGTTCTCATCATTTCTTCCTGAAATGTAATCTAACATTTAGTGTCATTCTCTTATTTCAATATAACTTTGCTCTCGTCTACTTCCTTTATGCCTATATTGCCTAATATGCTACATTTTTGTATGTTATGAACTCACCAATACAATATTATGCATATTATTGTATACAATTGCTTTTTAAACAGTTAAGAGAGAAGAAGAAATATGAATTTATACTGTCTTTTATAATTTCAAAATTACCATTCCTGGCAACGGTCTGTGTGTGTATGTGCATGTATGTCTGTTTACTCAAATCACTACCTCTGGTCATTTGTTTTCAGTCTAAAGAACTTCCTTTAGGCTGAAATTTCTTGCAAAGCAGGGTGTTAGCAACAAATCAGCATCATTTTTTATTTGTTTGGGAATGTCTTTATCTTATCGTTATTATTGAAAGATAGAGGCTGGCAAGTGGCTCATGCCTGTATTGTCAGCACTTTGGGAGGTTGAGGTGGGTGGATCACAAGCTCAGGAGTTCAAAACCAGCCTGGCCAATATTGCGAAATGTTGTCTCTACTAAAAATATAAAAATTAGCCAGGCATGGTGGTGGACATCTGTTTTTCCAGCTACTCAGGAGGCTGAGTCAGAAGAATCACTTGAACCTGGGAGAGGTTGTGGTGAGCCAAGATGGTGCCACTGCACTCCAGCCTGGTGATAGAGAGAGACTCTGTTGAAAAAGAAAGAAAAGGAAGAAAAGAAAAGAAAAGAAAGAAGGAAAGGAAGGAAGGAGAAAGGAGAGAAAGAGAAAGAAAGGAAAAGAAAAGAAAGAAGGAAAGGAAGGAAGGAGAAAGGAGAGAAAGAAAGAAAGAAAGAAAGAAAGAAAGAAAGAAAGAAAGAAAGAAAGAAAGAAAGAGAGAGACAGAGAAAGAAAGAAAGAGAGAAAGAAAGAAAGAGGGAGAAAGAAGGAAAGAAATATTGATTTTCTGGTTATAAATGTCTTATATGTCTTTTTGTCCTTCACTTTGAATATGCTATCCTACTATCTTCTGCCCTCTGTAGTTTCTCATGAGGAGCCAGCTGTTAATGTCATTGAGGCTTCCTTGCATATTATGTGTCATTTTTCTCTTGCTGCATATAAAATCTTCATTTTCTTTTGGCTTTCAGAATTTTTATTGTAATGTAGTCTTTCACATTAAACCTACTTGGAGTTAATTGAGCTTCTTGCATGGGTACATTAAGTTTTTCATCAAATTTGGGACATGTCACTATTTTTCATTTATTTTTTAAAATAGTCTTTCTTCTCCTTTTCCTCTCTCCTCTCCTTTTCTTACTCCCATTACCTATCTTTTGGTACAGTTTTATATGTCTCTGAAGCTCTGTGTATTTGCCTCTATTCTTTATTTCTCTCTGTTCTTCAGATTGCATAATTGCTTCACTCTACTAGTTTGCTGATTCTTTCTTCTGTCAATTTAAATTTGCTGTTGACATCCTCTAGCATATTTTCAATTTCAGTTATTTTATTCTTCAACTACAGATTTCATTTTAAAATAATTTGGTTTTAATGACATTCTATTTAATGAAATATCATATCTTCTTTTAATGCTTTAATTCCTTTAATTCTTTAAATATATTTTAAAGGGAGTTTTGAAGTATTTTAAAATCCCATACTTGGACTTCCACTGGCAGTTTTGTTGTCTCTCTTTTTAAAAATATGCATGAACCAAGTTGTCCTGTTTCTTTGTATGCAATATAATATTTTTGTTGAAAACTGTACATTTTAGATACTATATTATAGCAGCTATTGATGCTGATCCTACTCTTGGTTTGTTTTTGCCATCATTTGATTGCTTATTTGTTTAGTGGCTTTGGTAACATTTTTAGTGAAGTCAATTTCCCTTGCAGTGTGAAGCCTCTGATATTTCTCCTCAAAGAGCATAATTATGGGCAGTTGCAGTCATGATGAGATAGCAGTAGTTTTAATAGGGCTCTCTTTGTCTCTTTTGTAATCTCCTCAAGCTGTCTGCTTCTACTGTTATCACACCCAACTTTTGGGCTCCACTAACTGATGATCTATAAATTACTCCACAGGCTTGATCCTATTAAATTTTGGCCCCTTTGCAAGGGCAGTTTTTGAGGACAGCTTGAGGAGTTTTGTTTTTTATTTTCCTGAATATCTGGAAGCTTTCTCCTTGCTGCTTCTTTTCTTCATTCTCTCAAGCAGACTAACTGGCTTATGGTTTACCATTTTGCTCTCAAGAAACTATCAGTCTCCTCTTAATTGCTAACAACAAAATTGCCATTTTAAAGACTATCTTTAGTCTTGAACTTCCTTCATATCCTGGCTCAGTTAAAGTTATTACTTCAGGAAGAGCCTCAGAGCACCCTCTCCTTAGGGCTTACCTCTCCGTGCGGGCAAAATCTCTGGTTCATTTTTCATGAGCTTTTGGCAAAGACTGGCTCACTTCTCTTGGAATAACACCCCTTTTTTATGAGCAGGGTACAGAGTGAATCTTCCTATCTTCTCAGCTTGTCTCCAAGTGTGAAGCATTCCTCCCATGAGCAAGCTGAGGTGAAAGTAATCAGGGCCATCTTATTCTTAGCTGCTGCACCAGAGTAGAGCTTCCATCCCAAAGTGGGAACTGGGTAGAGAGCCCCTCTTAGCCACATTTACAATGAATTTGGTCTCAGAAATGCAGAGCTAGGACAGATAAAAGATGATGGAGGTATGGGAAAAAAGAAAAACATAACCAGCCTGCCTCTCAATGCAAGACTGACTGGGAGCTAAAGGGGGAAGAAGCCCTGTTTTTGGCTACATTGGATGGAATGGAGTATCTGTCATGCTTAGATGGGATAACAGAGGGAGCAGATCTCAGCTCAAGTTTCACAGATTGCCACTATTTTTATTAAAATTTCACAGAATTTCTTTAATAAATAGTTTTCTTTTGCTAAAAGAACTTAATGGCAATTTCCAGAGACCTTAAATTGTTGCATATATATATATATATATATATATATATATATATATTTTTTTTTTTTTTTTTTTTTTTTTTTTTTTTTTTTTTTTTTTTAGTGATGATTGTTTCACAGGGAAGTGGACCTGCAGGGCGCCTCAGACAAACATTTCAAATGGTTCTGGTCAATTGTCTTTTAGTATTCTTAAAATAAATTTCTGGCAACAATGCAAGTACATAATGTATCATTTTAACTAAGGAAGGTAATGACCGACCAAGTAAATGTAATGAGAAGAGGAAAGTAACAAAGCAGAGAGAGAATAATTATAAATTGCTCACTGTTTTTTTTTTTTTTTTTTTTTTTTTTTTTTTTNACCTCCGCCTCCTGGGTTCAGGCAATTCTCCTGCCTCAGCCTCCTGAGTAGCTGGGATTACAGGCACGCGCCACCATGCCCAGCTAATGTTTTGTAGTTTTAGTAGAGACGGCGTTTCACCGTGTTGACCAGGATGGTCTCGATCTCTTGACCTCGTGATCCACCCGCCTCGGCCTCCCAAAGTGCTGGGATTACAGGCGTGAGCCTCCGCACCCAGCCCACTGTTGTTTTTTTTAAGATGGAGCTTTTACAATCACTTTAGAAAGTCTACTTTGCATTTAAAAAATTGCACCTATGTATACTGCTCGAAATGTACATATCTTGCAAGTAATTCCCAAAACACAGAAGAAAGCTTTCCAGAGAAACCAGAGACACTATGTGTTAGAAAACTCTATGTTAGGATACTGCATCCTTAAGGGCAGAAAATCTCCCCTATTATCCTATTTATATTTGTATTCCCTGTAAGACAAGTATTGTTCCAGGCACATGGTGGTTGTTTAGTAAAGTTTTGATGAGAAGAGAATGAAATAACACAAAAAACCACAAACTTTCTACATTAAAACTTAGAAATAGGGCTGAGCATGGTGGCTTATGCCTGTAATCCAGCGCTCTGAAAGGCTGAGGTAGGCCCACTGCTTGAGCTCAGGAGTTCAAGATCAGCCTGGGCAACATGGCAAACCCTTACCTCTATAAAAACCCACAAAAGTTAGCTGGGCATGGTAGCATGTGCTTGTAGTCCCAGCTACTCTGGAGGCCAAGCTGGGAGGATTACCTGAGCCTGAGGAGGTTGAGGCTTTGAGGTTGTAATGAATCATGATTATGCCACTGTACTTCAGCTTGGGTGACGGAGTGAGATCCTATATCAAAATGGGCAAAGGACTTGCACAGACATTTCTTGAAAGAAAAAAAGAAAAAGGCAAACAAGAAAAAAAAAAAAAAAAAAAAAAAAAAAAAAAAAAAAAAAAAAGGAAAGTAAAAAAAGGAAGGAAAATTAGAAATAACTATGAACAAACAAATAGTAAACTGATCCATGGCGATGAAACTAGATAGAAATGCTTAAAGTGAGTTTGGAAATGTTAAGAAAGTTGCCATACAGATGAAAAAAATAGATATTAATATTTAGTTTTGACATTACATACAAGAGTTTGCATTTAATTTTTACATACAGAAATAAAAATAAAGTCACAAAATTAAAATTCCAAAGAAATCAATTGTTGGCTTTTTAATATAAATCTTCATTTGAAATGGAGGGAACATGATAGGGGAAAAAAAGCAACACAAAGTGAATGGAAATGTGAAATGAGATTTTTAAAAAATGAGAGGTTATGAGACATGATGTGAGAAGGTAAAATTAATCAGGGTTAAACCAGCCTCGGAAAGACTTTTCAAATACAGGCTTTTGCTTTACAGTGGTTCTTTTACTCTCTGAGGAGTGGCCCTTGGAAACCCATTGAAGTTTAAGACATCGTCTGAAGATGAGCAACACCTTTTATTCGTTACTACTTATTTTACCTTCACTCCTCACCACCCTCACACATGTATTAGTGGGAGTGTGAAGATTCTGGGCAAGGCTTGCAGCAGCCATGTGTACTCCGTGGGCAGACAGAGAAGGATCACTGAAGGACAATCACTAAATTCACGCCGCTTTATAATATTACAGAGCCAAAGCAGAAAAGGGTATACTTAAACTTACCCACATTCTTTTTTTCTGCGACATTTAAAACAAAGACTTGTTCACAGATATGGATTATAATTAAATACGTACATTATTTAAAACTGAGCTTGATAATCACACTAAGCGTGTATTTACCATCTGGTATGGACTGAATGTTTGTGCTTCTCTAATGTTTATATGTTGAAGCCCTAATTCCCAAGGGGATGGTATTTTGATGTGGGGCCTTTAGGGAGTAATTAGGTCATGAAGTAGAGCCTTCATGGTTGGGAGTAGCACACTTAAAAATAAGAAGAGACCCAAGAGACAAACTCTCTCAGCCATGTGAGGAGATAGCAACAAGGCAGTCATTTGCAAATGAGAAACCGAACTGAATCAGCCATCCCCTTAATCTTGGACCTCAGACACAGCTTCCAGAAGTAAGAGACATAAATTTCTGTTGTTTAAGTTACCCCGTCTGTGGTATTTTCTTGTAGTGGTGCAAGGGGACTAAGACATCATCTACCATGGTGCCACAAGGTAGCGGGAACATAAATACAGATGACAATTCACTGGGCTGGTTAAATGCACATAAAACCTACACTGCTTTATGTAAGTACATTTCCTCTTTTAAAATAACCTCATTTGGTGGTAAACCGGGAGTTTGGAAACAGTGGCAATAAGCAGAATACTTCAAAGAACCTTGAAGAACTAGTTGAGTAAAAGTTCACATAATCAAGACAAAAGTCCTCTGGGACAAGGGCCATTTCTTATTCATCTGATTCTAAGCATGAAGCAAAGAACCAGGAAAAACATGGTTACTAAATAATTCAGTCATTGGTGTCATAGTTTATTCATTTAACAAACATTACGTTCTTCTATGGCAAACCTTCTGAATGTGGGGAAGGGGAAGAGATACAGATACAGGAATCATATTTTTTTAAGCAAATAGACATTTTATTTCTGCAATACAACCCACCTTCCCTTTTTCCAAAGAACAGTTCACCTAGGCCATCAAAGCAGAGGACAAAAGCTGATAAGTGACAAGGCAAAAGGTTACTAGAAAACTAGAGTTATTTCACTAACTCTTTCTACTCACAAAAATTTGCCTCATGCCAAGCTCTATATTCTTTATTTCTCTTAATCAGAGTATTCCAAATTAGATTAACCTACTATGGGTATGTTCCTAGAGCTTTAGAAGGATAATCAGGGCTTCCTACTTGAGGAAAAGTAAATTAATTACTTTTTTAAAGTACAGGAAAAATCGATTCTGCCCTGATTTGGTGATGACAAATGAAATAAATCATTTCTCTTCTAGTAACTTTATATTTTAGAATGTGTTGCTTTCACTCCTTTAAATGGTTTTATTTATAATCTTAATAACCCACAGTTAGCACCGACTTATACTCTCCATGGAAATTTGCTTTCCCAAACGACCTTGTAGTCCACTGGCTCATTTTCATAACTTTCAAACAAAAAGACCAAAATCCTTTCTTCTTCTGCTCTTCTCTTGGAGAGATCCAAGACATGTATTTTGTGGAGGTGCATACTTTTCTGCTAACCTAACCTCCTCCCCTAGTGCTTTTCACCTTTGTCTACAGTTGTTCTGCTGATCGGCACTGGAGCTGCAGCCAATTCACTCCTGATCATCATCTAAGGCCTTACTTCTCTGCATGATAGTTGTTTCCTGCATTTCTGCTAATTATTGAAAATTCTCAAGCAGCTCAGTCGGTGATACTGAATTTACCAGCAACACATTTCAGGGCATGAGCTCTTCCTGCAGCAAGTATTTGTAGCTGGGTCACTACCTACCTCCAGTTCTTCAGTATTCATCCTTTATTTTTCTAAGTAGTTAGAGCAATCTGTCCCTTCCTGACAGCTGTGCACATAACATAAAGCTGGATTTAGGTTCTAATGTTAACAGAGTTTGAGTTTCCACACTTAGCTCCTTGGTAGAAAGTCCCTTCATCTTTATTTCGCTCCTTGTCACCTTTTATCATTCCCATCTCTTTTTTGAGCTTAAAGGGTGAGGACTGAGTCACAGTGATTTGACTAAGGATCGCTGTTCCCTTGTCATACTGTTATGAAAATGTAGTCAAAATGTTTAAATAAGTTTAAAAAAAACCCTAAAAATTCAGTTTCCTATCAGTGGATTCCCAACTTCAGGATATTCTTGTTCATCTTTGTGTGACTTCCAACTATGCCATTTTTATTTCTAGTTGTCTTGATGCAATAGATGATTCTGCAGTTGGTGAACCTTATAAATTCCCATTTGCTTCACCTTTAGAATCATTCAACTCATGATACTACACTTCCTGGATCTTTATCCCACCAATATTCGGTTTGTAACAAATGAAGAGTAAAAAGCGCAATTAAAAAAAGGAGTTTATTTAAAACTTCAGGGAAGTTGTAAACATGTTGATTTCTGTGAAGCTCACGTACCTTTTTACAATAGAAAGAGTCCAGTTGCACATATGGAATGGCTAGTTTCACCCACCTCAAAGTATTGTGAAAGAAGAGGTTATTGATCTGAATTGTTAGCCAAAAGTTTCCAAATCAATCGAAATTACTTGTTCTGGAGCTATAATTTTTGGAGCCAAGAGCCATGAGAAAGAGCCACTTGACTGGCTTTGTATTGAATGTACAGCATATTTAAAAGTTCATTTTAGGACCTTAGATTCCACATCATTAGGTATTATGCAGATTAGCATTCAGTTCAAGTTTTTTATAACAGGAACACTAAAATAAGGAAACACTGGTAACTAAATTTATTTGGATTATTACATCTGGAATTTTAAAGCTGCCACTCCAATAACATATAGGCCACTCTTATTATATTTTCTAATATTTAAATGAGAAGGAATTATATAATGGGCAGAGCCTCTGCCATAATGCCAAGAATCTCTGATATCTAAAGTAGAAGAGTAAATGAAGCGGTAACACCAAGGAGACCTGATGTAACTCTCAAGAAATTCCTGATGAAGGCCACTCCCTGACATTCAAGGAACTTCCTGACTTCACAGTCTCACATGGGAGCTGTAAGGCCAGCTGCCTCACAGAGGGTTAAACAGACTCATCCATCTCTCTCCGCGTCTGATAACTACGTCATCACCTGAGCTCATTATCTGGCCTTGCCACAGAGCTTCTCCACACCCGCCTTCGCATACCAGACCCAAGCCCACATTCAGCACTAAATTATGCATTTAACCCCCAGCCCACTGTTGATAAACACTGCAGGAAAATTTTTTAAAGAAGCCCCATCAGACCCTGCCGGTAGCAGTCTGCTCTGTATGCCCCCGGAAGGCCCGCTTACCTAAGGTCCCACCCGCCTACCCATGACCACTAGCTCCTGGCATTTCCTGCTTCTTAATAGCCAATAAGATTGCCTTCACTTTGTTTCCCAACAGTCAATCAAAGCCCAAGGTCCTGCCTGCCTACCCATAACCACTATCTCCAGGCATTTCCTGCTCCATAATAGCCAATAAGATTGCCTTCACTTTGTTTCCCCAATGGCCAATCAAGGCCCACTTACCCAAAGGCCCGCCCGCCTACCAATGGCAACTAGTTTCAGGCACTTCCTGCTTCCTGACAGCCAATAAAATTGCCTTTGCTTTGTTTCCCCAATAGCCAATCAATCGCCTTCCCTTCCCATAAAACCCCATGACCTAAACAGCCAGGCACAACTTCTCTGGCTCCTTCCTGGACCACAGAACCTCACCCAGGAGCTGAATAAATTAGCTTCTCATTTTCTTATACTTGCCTCAGTTTCCTCATTTTACCTTGGCAATAAACCTTACAGGAGCATTCTCCCTTCTGTCCCCTCCCACCATGAACAGTTGATGGTGCCTGAGAGCCTCCTAAGGCCTGCATAAACTCACAACCTTTAATACTTATTTCTCTTTTTCTTTCTATTTCTAGAAAACACACTGTTTTTACATTTATAAGTGATATAAATTTTCCTTTTTCAAGAAATTTAAATTAAAAATAAATACATATAAAAATAGCAAATAATAGTTAAAGCTGTATATAACTAATAGAAAGGTTGAAATTCAAATGAGTGCATGAAAGTAATCTTGCTTTATGAAAATCAAAGAGTGATGCTTAAGGAATCTAAAATAAGGATAACTCTTTGTCACATTACTTTAACATTTTTTCAGTAAAAACCTTGGAGTGATTAGTAAACAAGGAGTGGTTGGTAAACAATTTAGTCATGGAAAATATATTCTGGTTCTATTATTAAGGCAAAACACAGTTCAAATGCAATGCCTTTTTAAGGACACCTTGGGCTAAGGATTCTCATTTCTGAGATTGGAATCTTACCTCATTAAATAGGTCCATGCATTAAGTGACATAATGCCTAAAATGTGAAGAATATATAGATACTGCTTTTCCATTCCTCTTGACTACCCCTAGAATATTATATCAACTGTTTTCATTTTCTTAATGACTTATGAATTGGCAGCAGGCTACAATTATTTACATTCTGGTAATTTTTGTAATGTTCTTGTAAAATGAGAAAAAGTTAGATATTAAATCTCTGTATTATTGTGGCACAGAGAATTAAAAAGTTTAAGTCAGTGTAAAATACAAAATTGAAGGCCAATCATAGATGCCAGTGGACACACAATAAATGTAATCCATCACATAAACATAACCAATGACAAAAACCACACGATTATCTCCACAGATGCAGAAAAGGCCTTCGATAATATTCAACAGCCCTTCATGCTAAAAACTCTCAATACACTACATATTGATGGAATGTATCTCAAAATAATAAGAGCTATTTATGACAAACCCACAGCCAGTATCATACTGAATGGACAAAAGCTGGAAACATTCCCTTTGAAATCCAGCACAAAACAAGGATGGCCTCTCTCACCATTTCTATTCAACATAGTATTGGAAGTTCTGGCCAGGGCAATCAGGCAAAAGAAAGAAAGAAAGATTATTCAAATAGGAAGAGAGGAAGTCAAATTGTCTCTGTTTGCAGATGACATGATTGCATATTTAGAAACCCCATCGTCTCAATCAAAATCTCCTTAAGCTGATAAGCAAATTCAGCAAAGTCTCAGGATACAAAATCAATGTGCAAAAATCACAAACATTTCTATATACCAATAACAGACAAATAGAGAGCTAAATCATGGGCAAACTCCCATTCATAATTGCTACAAAGAGAATAAAATACTTAGAAATATAACTTACAAGGGTTGTGAGGACCTCTTCAAAGACAACTAGAAACCACTGTTCAAGGAAATAAGAGAGGACATAAACAAATAAAAAAGCATTCCATGCTCATGGACAGGAAGAATCAATATCGTGAAAATGGCCATACTGCCCAAAGAAATTTATAGATTCAGTGCTATCCCCATCAAGCTACCACGGACTTTCTTTACAGAATTAGAAAAAAACTTCTTTAAATTTCATGTGGAACCAAAAAAGAGCCTGTATAGCCAAGATAATCCTAAGTAAAAAGAACAAAGCTAGAGGCATCACACTACCTGACTTCAAACTATACTACAAGGCTACAGTAATCAAAACAACATGGTACTGGTACCAAAACAGATATATACACCAATGGAACAGAGCAAAGGCCTCAGAAATAATGCCACACATCTACAATCATCTGATCTTTGACAAACCTGACAAAAACAAGCAATGGGGGAGGATTCCCTACTTAATGAATGGTGTTGGAAAAACTGGCTAACCATATACAGAAAATTGAAATTGGACCCCTTCCTTAAAAATTCGGGAAACAACAGGCCGGGTGCGGTTGTTCACACCTGTTATTCTAGCACTTTGGGAAGCCAAGGCAAGTGGATCATGAGATCAGGAGCTCAAGACCAGCCTGGCCAAGATGATGAAACCCCATCCCTACTAAAAATGTAAAAATCAGGTGGGCATGGTGGGAAGTGCCTGTAATCCAAGCTACTTGAGAGGCT
>NW_016107373.1:7660649-7748187 GCF_001604975.1 Cebus imitator | reverse complement strand
AAAAAAAAAAAGTCAGGAAACAACAGATGCTGGAGAGGATGTGAAGAAATAGGAACACTCTTACACTGTTGGTGGGAGTTTAATTTAGTTCAACCATTGTGA
Source organism: Cebus imitator (assembly GCF_001604975.1). Taxonomy (NCBI): domain Eukaryota; kingdom Metazoa; phylum Chordata; class Mammalia; order Primates; family Cebidae; genus Cebus; species Cebus imitator. The sequence goes on along the minus strand of NW_016107373.1, from coordinate 7,748,085 downwards.
AAGACAGTGTGGTGATTCCTCAAGAATCAAGAACAAGAAATACTGTAGACACAGCAATCCCTTTACTAAGTATATACCCCAAGGATTATAAATAATTCTACCAGGAAGACAAATGCACACATATGATTACTGCAGCACTATTAACAATAGCAAAGACTTGGGGCCAACTCAAATGTCCATCAATGATAGACTGGTTAAAGAAAATGTGACATCTATACACCATGGAATACTATGCAGCCATAAAAAAGAATGAGTTCATGTCCTTTGCAGGGAGATGGATGAAGCTAGAAACCATAATTCTCAGCAATCTAACACAGGAACAGAAAACCAAACACCACATGTTCTCACTCATAAGTAAAAGTTGCACAATGAGAATACATGGACACAGGTAGGGGAACATCACACACCAGGGCCAATCAAGTGGTGGGTGGCTAGGGGAGGGAGAGCATTAGGAGCAATACGTAATGCAGATGACAGGTTGATGGGTGCAGCAAACCACCATGGCACATATATACCTATGTAACAAACCTACATGTTCTGTACAGGTATCCCACAACTTAAAGTATAATAATAATAATAATAATAATAAAGAAAATATAAGTTGTTTATGTGTCTATGCATCTGTAGTTGAGAAAGTCTTTTATATTTCATTATAAGTGTAAAATACTTTCCTACCTTCAGAAGTTAAAAAAATTGATTATAGTCCTTCTTAATCAATGAGTTTTCTGAGATAAATATAAATAAGTACATATAAAAACTTAAATATTTCCAAATTTCCCAGAAAATAAATAGAATGAACTCATAACGCTTTTAAAGCTCTGAGACAAATTTCTATTGTAGACACTAATATGTTAGAAACAATTTAAGAATCCAAGATTAAATAATCAAGATGAATTTTGCAAATTATGCTATCAATAACTTTGTATTTAAAATATTATTGATAGGCATATCGCTATTTTTTGAGTTTCAATAAAAATATAAACATTTCATAAGATTATATACAAGATATATTTTCATGATTTCTAAAGTTTTGTTTTATGTGAAATTTGGATTTGTTTTCTCACTAAGAGGTATATTAATTTGAAATTTCTAAACTTGTACTAGATTACCAATATTAGATTTATATAATGCTCAAGAACATACAAATATAAATGTAGATTTAATTAAATTGATCATAATTCTGACAAGCTGAGAATGTGAAGTATAAATATGTTTTGTAGTACATTATAACAAACATTATTTCTAAGAGTTGAGATAACTAAAATTCATGAACTAACATTAAAATGTTAATGGATAATCTGGATACTTAGCTAATTTCTAAATGATATTAAATGGTAAAAGATGGCTTATAAACATAATTTTATTTTTACATAGTTTGCTTACTTGCATGTGGTCTGGAGTGGCCATCTCTTTGGGTCATGTTAATGAACCTGTCCATTCTTATCACTTTAGTAGGATGAAAAAGGGGTATGTTTGTGGCTCTACTTGTGTTATGCATATTTATGAGCGTGACTGTCTTCTACAATCATGACGGTATATGACAGACAATTCTTAGTACTATTATCCAGTAGTGTTCTTTCCAATAAAAGATAGTTATTTTAGTTAAGACTTATAAGTAACATGGGTTATTGAGACTATATGAAAAGTGATGATGATTTAGGAAATCATTGTGTATGTAAAGCTGAGGTTCATGTTTTTCAAGGAATAAAAGAGAGTAGTTTTTTTGTCTTAATATGAAATATAAGTTTGATCCAGAATAAGAAAAAGAAAACACACCAAAAGGAGGAAACTTTAGTGTGTATAGCAAGTAGCAGAAGGTGTGAGGAATGCTAATTTTGTTTCCCTTGGTTTAAAATACCTGAGCCTGACAAAAAAGTGAGATAATTCATATTTTAGCAAAGTTTACCAAGGTTTGATGAATTTACTCACTGGAGAATTTGAGGGGGTCAGTGGTGGGGGTGGGTGGTTGTACCAAATATTTATTAATATGAAGCTGAAATGTTACTTTTTCTGTTAAATTGATAACTAAGCCTTAGAAACTGTAAAGGGATAATGAAATATCATTGTTGAATCTTTAGGTATGTTTTCCACATAGCAAAGATTCTATATCTCATTGGAAAAACCTTCTTTGCTTAGTTTTTATTTTATTATGCAATTGACTAATTTTCTTTTAAATTCCTCATTTATGAAAAGCTTCTTACAAACTGTTACTATCTTTTGTGTTTATTTAAAGCATGCCATCACTTTGATTAAAACAATAACCAAGAGTTTTTTCTCAAGACCCTTGAGCCTATCTTGAAACATAAAATTTGCTTTGGGGAGGGAGAGGGTTGCCCAAAACAGCAGGTTCCAAATTTAGAAAAAAATTAAATAATATATTCAGGATCCTTGTTCCCACCCAGAGATTTCCTAGCAAACCCCAAAAATTGTTACTTTGCCTTATGGGAAAAGATGATAGGAACAATTAGGGTTGTTTTCTGTACTTCGTATTTCATCAGCCCAACATACTTGTAAAATCCATGTGGGAAGAATTGTCAAAGCTGAAGAAACACTCAGCCTCAGCCTTCCTATAGTGAAGACTATACAGGCAAAACACTATTAAAATAAATATTTCAGGAATTTTATACTTAATGGGGATTTTTCAATCCTTTCACTGTTACATATATATACACACATATATATCAGTGAATATATATACATATACATATACATATATATATATGTTTCCCCCCTAAGGAGAAACCCTGATCAAACTCCTGAAATAGTTGTGTTCTGGATTCCAATAGAGAATCTGATTTCTCCCTTTCGAATATTCTAGTTCACTCTAATCATTTAACAACAAACTAAATAGGTTTCTGCTTTCCACTGATGTTTGCCAGAAAGACTTGCTACAAAGTACAGGTTAGAATTTATGCCATGCACACACGAAAAAGAAGCCATCACAATGCCTGTGGAACAAACTGCATCAGATATTCTAAATTATTGGTGCTTTGATGAATAGATATTTAGAAGAGGCTCCAGGCTGACAATGCTTTGAAAATAATCATACAGTATCAGCTGAATGAATTAGTATTTCCAAGACTCTTTACTCCCTGGAAGCAGACCTATTTCATGAAAGCAGATTGCTTACCTGAGATCCATAGTTGCAAAAATTATAAATATCTGAATGAAACCATGAGGACAATGTAATTGTGGTTATTTGTTTAAATTATTGTTGGTATCATCTTATTGCTATAATTATACACACAGACACACACACACAAGGAAGCCATTTTAATTCTTAATATAGTAGTGATAGTAAAAGGAGCCAGACAGATTCCTAGGCATACAGGGATGGGTCCCCAGTGAAACCTGACCTTCAAGCCAAAGACATCCTAAAGCTTGAAAACCAAGCTGCCACTTTTGGTTACAGTCCATGACTGAAATGAGAACTTCCTCTATGCCCTTTAGCCAATCGAATGCTGTTTCCAGGCCCCCTCATGGATCAATCAGCAAGCATTCCCTGAATCTGAGCCAAAAAAAAACCCGGACTCAGTCCCACAGGTGGCTACCTGCTTTTGGGCCCCCTCTTACACAGAGGGATACCCACTTTGGGAACCCTCTCATTGTTGAGAACTTTTCTGTCACTCAGTAAAATTCCTTTTTCACTCTCCAGTGTCTGAGTACCCCATTCTTCTTGAGCATAGGACAAGAACCGAGAACCTAACAAATGGTAGGTGTGAAAGAACATAACACCGTAATCCTCCCTCCTATTTGCCAAGCAAAAGGGGAGAAAAAGCTGTTGGGCACCACGTGCCCTCATTCACCAAGCTGCAGGCAGCAGGACAGAACAAGATACGTCCTGTCCCCCACTTGCCATAGCTGTGTGTGGGCAGCAAGAATGAACAAGAGTTGTAACATTTCCTGGGGTTCAGACCTCAGGAATCCCTGAGCAAAAGCTACAATGCCCCTTGGGGTTCTGCATTGCTGGAATTTTCAAGTTTTTGGGCACCACCACATCCCGTTGCTTAGATGCCATAGGCCAAAGTGGAAGCCAGTTGCAGCATGCCTGGACCAGCCACAGTCTGAGCACAGAGACACAGCAAGTGCAGGATCTGGGTTGGAAGTATGAGCCAACCGTAGCCTTCCAGGCCATGTCGGTAGAGCAAGCCCAGCAGGCCAGAGCAAAGCCTGGGCAGAGGCGCTACTAGTTGCAGAGATGTTTGGCTGGTGAAGTGGCACTGAAAGAATCCTGTTGTCATTTTGCCATGAACTTCGAAAGTGCAATTAACCATTTTTAATGAAATATGTTCTTTACAATTCTTTAGATTTGGGAGGAAATAACTTTAGTAAATCTCTTTGAATTTTCATGGCAATATTGGTATTAGCACAGATTCAATAAAAACCTGTTCTTTCTACCAATGTACAGAATTAGGCAAATGCACTTATAGTTTGACAAACTGATTGTGCAACTAATCTCATAACTATAGTTTCACATTTGAGAATAATTTTTATTTAACAAGTTATGACAAAAATTTTATTAAGAAACAAGGAACATTTGGCCCAAGATGAAATCACACACACAGAATTTGCCCTCCAGTTCCACAGAAAAGCCCCAATGGATGTATAAACTACATGGTTGTCAAGATATGGGCTTCAAGCAATTTTGATATAAGTCAATACCCTATAGGAGATGATCTATAGTTGCTTGGTTTTCATCCTTTATTCATCATTCAGTTTCTAACAGCATCTGAAACTAGCCTGTCTCAGTCTCAACCTGATTTCTAGCAATTCAATTCAACATCTATTCAGCTTACCCCTTTAGTACTTATACTCAGTAAGGTAGGAGTGGTATAAATTTGACTATGACCCATTGAAGTATATTCAAATAAGTTAAACGTCAGCAAACAATGATAAAAATGATCAATAAAAAATAAAAACAAAATAAGTATGTGGTTTTAGATAAATAAAATATTATTTTATGGAAATTATTGTATGTCAGGTAGTATTCTATTTTATTTATAATTATTTTATATAATTATTTTATATTTTATTTCATTTGAGATAGGTTTTTCTACTTTACCCAGTCTAGTCTTGAAATCCTAGCCTCAAGTCATCCTCCTGCCTTGGCCTCCCAAGTCCATCAGATTATAGGCCCCACACGTGGCTGTGCCAGGCCATATTCAGGGGTAGATTTTAGAAAAGGAAAGAGAGAAACAGATACGAATAATTATGTTATACTGTATATAGTGCACTTTTATCCACAGCAATCCTACATTTTAACAATGTAACCAGGCAGATGAAGGAACCTAGGCACAGAAATTATAAAATCGGTAGGTGACAGAATGAAAATCTGCACTCAGTTCAGTTCTTCCCTTTGAATTTATGATCTATATAGATAAATTAAAATATAATCTAGATAGCCACTAGCACTTTTCATGAAAAGCCACTGACATACACTTTGCATGTGTATGTCAGTGGCATTTCAAGCTAGACAGTAAGCTCCCTGGGAATCAACATTTTAATATATTTTATAAGATTTTATTGTGTTCACTTTAAAAGTAACTTATACATGCAAAGTGCATAACGAGCAGTTGTTGACTGACTGTACCGCAAAGAACCCATTTATCCAAGGAGCCAATAAGGACTTGACATACCTGAGAAGTGTCATATTTTTACATGAATTTGCATCTTTTCTGATGTTTCTGATTAGAAGGGCAAAGTGTGAATGAGTCATAGGGTAACAGCTATTTTTCATTCACAGCAAATGCTGCTTTGGAGTTGGATCTTAGATGCTGATTATAGGAAAGTATATCCTTATGCATCAGAATTGTATTTTCTTGAACAAGCAAATGCCTATTGTAGAATATATTTGCTTCTGTACTCACCAAAAATATCTTGCATTGTTAATACCAACTTTTGCACTTTAATTCAGTATTTATTGAGTAAAGATTAAATAATTATTTTTAACCTTTAATGAGTAAAGCTATGTCAGAAGTTAAAATTCTTAGATAAAATTTAAAATTATTCAGTGTTCTGAAAATTATAATAAATAATAAAATAAATATGTAGCAAATAATATAGAAATAATGTAATATGAATAAAGGCAAAATGCTGCCATTTTTACATTATAAAGATACAGAAAAAATATATGTAGCAGTACATTTTTTCTGACTACCCCACCCCAACACTCCCACAGAATTTGCAATAAAGCCTCAAAAAAGTATAATAATAACAATAATAACTCATCTAAGCTAAGATGCATATCATTAAATGAATTTTAACAGAAAGATGACAAAGTCTTTTATCATTTTTTGAGGCTGTCACAATTACTGGCACAATAAAGGAATTTAATTTATGTCTGTGTTGTGGTTATAATTTTTTAAATTGTTCTGTTTTTACTTGCAGAACACTGGAAGCACTGAAATACTTTACTTTATTCTTCCTTATTGTTGCCTTAAAATTAACATTTTCTCTCAAGTATGCAAATGCTTGTTTTGCTAAACCTGAGTTTTACATTGGTGAATACTGGAAGCTGGGAAAAGTGGAGTGGAGGCAGAAGAAAGCACGATGGTGAATAGGTATAAAAATACAGTTAGATTGAAGAAATAAGATCTAGTGTTTGGTAACAATAAGGTGACTGTTGTTAACAATAATTATTGTATATTTCAAAATAACTAGAAGAATGGATTTGGAATGTTCCCAACACGAATGATAAAAGTTTTGAGATGTTGAATATCCCAATGACCTGGACTTGATAATTAGACATGTCATGCTTGTATGAAAGTATCACATGTACCACATAAATATGTACAAATGAACATCCATAAAAATTTTTAAAAAGGATATGAAACACACTTGGGTGCATTCCCTAACTCTGCCACTGTGGGAACTGGGGCAACTTGTTCAGAGATTCTTCATCTGTAAAATGGGGATAATGTTATTTCTTAGGGTGTGATAATGGATTAAATGATATGACCGGTACAAATAAATACTAACTGGTAGATATGCCAATATTTTTATCTGTAATTTACAATTTCTTAAATGAACACCTAATACTTTTATAGCAAAATTAATATAAAAAATGTAAACACATATAGATTTCTAATTAATAGTATCCATGCTTAAATGATTAGAAGGGAAGTATACTGATGGCCAAGGTTTACGTTGAAATGCATCAAAATATAAGATGGTTGATGGTGGATATACTACACAATTATTTCAACTTTGCTATGTGTTTGGAAATATTTACAATAAAATGATGAAAAAATAGAAACCTGAGCTTTGTCAGCGTGAGATTTAGATTACACCCTATTAAATGTCCAGCTCACTTTCTAGATAAAATAGCATATATAAATTAATCCTTTTTGAAGCAAGTACTAGGCGAAGTGTTGCTGGTTCAAAAGCTGATACTTCCCAATTGAAAATATGTTTTTATTTGTTTTTAAAAAATAAACAGTTTACAATGAAGATACAATTAAACTAAACCTTGCATCTCATCAAAAAATTAAATAGGAAGTATTATTTACTTTATTATTTTCTATGGCAAAGTATTCATATTCCAGAAAATATATCAATATGATAATGTTCCAGAAATCTAAGATTGACTGATAAGTTAGCTAAAAGATAATGAAATTACCTTTGTTTTGACACCTACTAGGTTCCAGGTAAAGTGTTAACTGCTTTATCTGGATTAATCCTCAAACCTTTTCTTGGGAGTAGTTAGAAAAATGGACAACGTTGTGGTAAGCTAAGTTTTAGACGAAGATCACAGAACCAAGCATAAAAATCAACCCAAGAAGCATTTGACATATTCATAATCATTATATTAAAGTCTGTGACTTTCCATACTATATGCATAAGGCCAGAAAAGACAAATCTTTAAAGTAATAATAAAATAAACCATAAAAATCTCAGTGGATTAATCCAATAAAATTTATAGCCCACTTACACTGAATATCCACTAATGGGCATGTGGTAATTCTGGGATTCAGGGTGACAGAAGTTCTGCTATCTTGCCACATCTTATAGGGCATTCAGTCTTTGGGTTGCATAGGCAGAGAAAGAAAGACACGAAGCACATGATTTTATCAAACTTCAAAAGGATTAAATATTTGGTGATATTACTCTGCCATAAATATGTATGATATTTTACAGCTGGAGAAGACTTTAGTGAAGATTAGTGAAATTCTCGTAAGTTTGCCTGATGTAGCCTATTCTTTCTTCTACCTATTAAGGTAAGAAAGAATCTAGAAATTATAGCACTCGAAAATCTCATTCTTGGACTTGCAGGAAGGAAAAAGATATATGAATATGTATCTAAATATGTATATATGTATGTACTATGTATGTGTGTGCAACCTAAATCTTACTCCAAGGGTAGGATGAACTTAATGCATTTCCTACACCCCAGAAAAGCTCCCTTTACTAAAGAGTATATGGAATTATTAGCCTAAGAGTTAAGGTACCATCCCAAAGTAGCTGGCTATGGTTGATATTTGTTTGATTTCTGAACAAGTATAACACATCATGAAGATAATAAAGATAAATTGTTGTAGTCAAAGCCTTGTCAATACCTTCCATCTCACCCTAAATGCTGAAGAGTAATGCACCTAGCAGAGTCTGAAATGTCCTTGCTTTCCAAAATTAAGCTATCAAAACTCAAGTATTTATTTATTTCAAGTACTTATTTAAAATGCTGAGTATATGCCTACCATCATCTCAGATGCTGAGAATACAGAGGAGAACAAAAGATGCAAGTTCTCGGTACATAAGAAGCTCAAAGTCTAGAGGAATATATATTATATTATAATTATATTAATATAATATATAATAAATAAATGAATAGAATAATTGATTAACAATATTCCTAACTTTCACTATACCATTCTTTATTTTCCCTGCATGCTCTGTTTGGATTATCTTGCCAGTGCTATGGGAAATTAAAATGCACAGTTAGTTTTTAAAGCCTCCATATATCAATAGGACACATCAAGTTGTCTTTATTTAAATCTTTAACATCTTTAAGTCTCAAGTTCCATGAAACCATAGTTTTCTAGGATCTGGAATTATTGTTCATATAGTCTTCCCTCGGTATTCAAGGGAAATTGGTTCCAGGATTATGCTTCTTACCACGATCTGCAGATGCTCAAGTATCTTATATAAATGGCATGGTATTTGCATATGGCCTATGCGCATCCTCCCAAATACTTGAAATCATCTCTGGATTACTTAAATATGTTTCATACAATGTAAATCTTACGGTAACAGTTGTTATACTATATTTTTAATTATTTTTACTATTTTACCATGTTTGGGTCTGAATATTTTTCATCCAAGGTTAAATCCACACATGTAGAACCCACCACTATGAAGGACCAATTGTATGTGCAAGTACCCACTTTCTGAGATAATTTCATTTTCCCAGAGCCTCTTGGTATTATTTTATTTTAATTTGTTTTATTTTCTTAGATTTTAACAAAATCCACTCAGATTGAGTATAATTTTTCTATTTGGCCCTAGAAAACAATGGAAAGAGAGCTGTTACTAAAGGTCTACATGGCTGCTCCCTAAGGGAATCCTGAAGTCTAGTAAAAAAATGACAGTGTCACGTTATCATTGAACTTGAATGATTTCACTGTTCACCGAATCATCCAAGGTCTAACAGAGAACACTATATCAGTTTTTAGTATTCTTGATACAGAGTTAGATTTGTTTTCATTTCTTTACCCCAATGCCCTACTCTATTAAAAATTATGTATATGGATACAGAGATCTGGTTATATGGAAAGCAATATTTTTAAAGAGTAAAACAAAAGCATACAAACAATCTAACAAAACAAGACCCCGGTTTGATTCAGAACTGTATAATTATGAGAGCCCTAGACCTAAGCAGTGATGGTTCACAGAGAACATGATATTAAATCTTCATATGAAATAAAATCAGAAGTTATTTTACATTACTATCTTTAGCATAGAATTGCATGAACCTAAATGCAAATATAAAATCTTTTTAACCCAATAAATAAAAACAAAGGAGACACTGTAATATGCGTTTCATGCATCACAGTGCCGATTTTGCCACAAGCCCCTAAAATTGTCCATGCACTTGTTTTAACCATTCCCTTTTAATCCCATTTGTAACACATTCATTTAATTGGCATTACTCATTTGCTGTTGGTAATCACAGATGTTTCTCCTTGGCTGTTTTCTATTCCCTCTTATGATAGTAACAGCATCTTGATATTCCTTTGGGGAAACCATCCGTTTTTAAATTTTTGAAACAGTGATTTGAAGGCCTAGACCCACCTCCTTCCTCCAGTATCGAGGGTTTGATTATACCTCTCCAATAAGCATCTTTTAATTTCTCCTGGTCGATGTATTTAATTCCAAATTGCTCATGGATCAACAATGAAATTTCTAATTACATGAGGCAATACATTTCTTGCTTCTTTTATTGAGACTTCTTGGGATATCAATTACAGCCAAACAAATTCTGACCAATAAAAGTAACTATGATGTGGCAGATACCATGCTAAATTTTACATATTAGTTTCCAAGGTTACTAATATGTAGGTTTGAAAAAATCATCCACTACTCTAAAACAAGCTACCTTATTGTACAGTTATATATTTTAATATGCTTTCATCTGCTCTTTTTTTTTGACTGTCATAATCCACAAAATTTGATAATGACATACCCTACTCCGCTAAATGTTTTGGAAATGCAGTTGACAAAGCTTTTGCAAGCATGATTATATTATATTTGCTTTCAGTTTCCTGCACCCTAGTCTCTCTTCATAATTATTCCTCCCTGTAAGCTGTAAACTCACTTCACTTCATATCCTGGGCTGGCCAACTGGAATCTGTTAGGGGTCTGTAGTTCCATTCATATCATGTTTGTATTTATTGCTAAATAATGTCAGGAGTTTTATTTAAAGCACAAATGCAGAAGTTCTTACTTTTAATGAAAACTGAGCATTACAAAAATATGATTCTTTCTAGCTATCCTGTGGAAGATTTTTAGGGCCAGAAGTTGGAATTGAAATGAAAAACAGATAAGACCCCACATGGTCAAAGGAGTCTTTTGTGTGTAGAAGCAGCTCTGTTGAAACTGCTTTCAGATCCCACACTGGCTTAAGATAAACTTCATGTAAATCTGTGGTAATGACGGGATAAAAATAAGGAAGAGTTCTTGGCATTTATATTCCTCACTTAGGCCACTTCCCTAGACCTAAAATGAACATAAGCATGTGCTTGCACTGTGGTGTTTCCAATTTATTTCAAAGGAGACATTATCCTTTTCATTGTGCTTATTCCCATCATGACTATTTTCTATTTTTGACTGAATGGATGCCTGATGTATTGCAAAGAGCTTAACGTTTGTTCTCCTCTTCAAAATCTTCAAAACTCCATGCCCTTCCTCTTTTTTTTATATGCCCTACCAACTGTTTCCTTAAATGAGTTTTTGTATTTCCCAACACAGTTATGAGCCAGCAGAATGCTATTTCAAAAAGAGTGCAGGAGAGGGAGTGGAACAGTTCATACTTCCCATAAGTATATTAACTGGAAAGCTTTTCCATTCGAGTGATGTACTGAATCACTTCAACCTATGCTCCTCTGACCCTAATGCTTCAAGAGGGAGCTCAACTCATTTCCCATTAAGAGAGACTGATAACAAACAACCCCATCAAAAAGTAGGTGAAGGATATGAGCAGACACTTCTCAAAAGAAGACATTTATGGAGCAACAGACATAGGAAAAAAAAGCTCATCATCACTGGTCATTAGAGAAATGCAAATCAAACCCACAATGAGATACCATCTGACACCAGTTAGAGTAGCGATCATTAAAAGTCAGGAAACACTAGATGCTGGAGACGATGTGGAGAAATAGGAAAACTTTTACACTGTTGGTAGAAGTGTAAATTAGTTCAACCATTGTGGTAGACAGTGTGGCAATTCCTCAAGGATCTAGAACCAGAAAGACATTCGACCCAGCAATCCCATTCCTGGGTATATACCCAAAGGATTATAAACCATTCTACTATAAAGACACACACACATGTATGTTTATTGCAGTATTATTCACAATAGAAAAGATTTGGAACCAACCCAAATGTCCATCAATGATAGACTGGATAAAGAAAACGTGGCACAGATACACCATGGAATACTATGCAACCATAAAAAAGGGTGAGTTTATGTCCCTTGCAGGGACATGGATGAAGCCGAGAATCATCATTCTCAGCAAACTAATACAGGAGCAGAAAACCAAACACCATGTGTTCTCACTCATAAGTGGGAGTTGAACAGTGAAACACATGGACACAGGGAGGGGAACATCACAACTGGGGCCTGTCAGGGGGTGGTGGTCTAGAGGAGGGACAGCATTAGGAGAAATACCTAATGTAGATGACAGGTTGGTGGGTTCAGCAAACCACCATGGCACATATATACCTGTGTAACAAACCTGCACGTTCTGTACATGTATCTCAGAACTTAAAGTATAATAAGTAAAAGAGAGACATAAAGCTGCCATTGTCACAAATTCAACCAGTATTGGAGAATGTGGTAATTAAGATGACTGTTGGGAAGAGAGTTTGCTTCATAACAAAGTCTAACAGGACTGAAATTCACTTTCCCACTTTACCAATTAATGCAGCAGCTCAGGATCCAGCTATTTGTATTCAGCCTTCCAAGTCACCTTGCTATGAGTTGTCTCCAATTGCTAAAAGTTTGCTAGAAAGAAAAAAATTATAGACTCACATATGTAAATTCACAAGCCTATAGCAGGAATTTAAGAGGTCTTAGAAAAGCATCTTCTCAGAAAATAAGGTAGGCTTGAAGTGAGTGAGCTCTGAAACACATACAGCAAGGGAACTGCCAAAGACTACAAGACAGAACAATTATCTTCAGTTTTGCTCTGTAACTGAATGAGCCTCACACCAAAACATCCAGAGATGTTGGGAAAGAGCCTGATAACTAGATCCGTTTAGCAAATTCACTGTTTGGTTGAGGAATGCTCAAAAAATGCACAAGATCAATACATTAGTTTCATATTGAAATCCCTTGACTGGCCTTAAAAAAAATATTGCTGTATTTAGGTCCTATCCCGGGAGATTTGGATCTAATTATTCCTGAGGGCAGCCTTTACACTGGGACTTTGAAAACTCCCTGGTTAATTTTTATGTGCAGTGCAGGCTAAGAACCAGTGTACTACATAGTTAAATTTCTTGATAGCTTTTTTAAAATAAGTTATTTTTTCTGGTTTCCAAAAGAGCTTTCCAAAAGCTCATTTAAGTAAACAAAGACTTCCTATGTGAAACCTTAATACAACAGAAGCTTAAAGATGAAGGAACTTTAAGTAGGCTAACAGAGACATTGAATCAATGCTAATCTTCCTATATCTTCCAGTTCCTGGACATATGAGTAGAGCCTAGAGGAGTTATCCTTATCTTCAATTTAGATTCAGGACTTGCATGTCTGTACAACAGAAAGCCCCTCACTGACAATGTAACAGATAACATTGTTTCCAGCCAATCTCTAAAATCCAGACTGTGATATAGTATGCACCTCAACAAACTGGGATCAGAAAATTTTAGGGTGAGCGAAGGAACTGTCCTTATCCACAACATGGTTCTCAGCTATAGAGTCCACCAATCCACAAATATGATATGGGACACAAATAATTTTAATCAAGAAAAATAAAGGTGGGCTCTTCTTAAAGATGAGAGAATAAACACACATGTCCACTGCAGTTTCCTTCTAAATCTCACAAAAATAAAAGTAAAGTGATTTAAAAAAAAAAAAAAAAGAATTATCATATAAGGACAAATAAAGTGGTGAGGAAAAAATATGGAAATGTAAAACAGATGGATAGTGGTAACAAATTTAGAAGACCAGAGAAGGCTGAAACTCAAGATAGCCAGAGAGAAAGACAAACAACCACCTGCTTTGCATTGGATTATCCTAGAAATGTGCAAGAATTTGCTGAACTACAGACCTCCGCAAATGGAGTGTAGGGGACAAAAATCTGCAGAATGGTTTGAAAGTCTGTTTAAAAAGTTATTGAGCACTTTGAACTTCACCCACCTGACACAGAACTGCAACGGCCCTTTGCCTGCACGTGAAAAGAACTGTATGTATTTTATCTAGAGTCAATAATAAGTGAGTACTTAGAACTGGTCAAACAGGAGGCACAGCTGAGGGCAATGTCATCCAAAAAAAGCATGAATGAGAGCTTAATGCCTAGTTAAAAAAACAGGTGTATCACATTTGGAAGCATACTCTTGAATTAGAACCTCAGCTTTATATCCAACAATCTCTTAGGTAAGTTAGTTTTCTTCTTTATGCCTCAATTTACTCATCTAAAAATGAATATAATCAAAATTATTGGATTAATGTAAAGAATATATGGGTAAATATATGTAAAACCAATATTCCAGTGCTTGGCAAACAATAAGCACTATATATGTGTTAACTTTTTAAAAATCTTTCTACTTTGGTCACAGAATAATAACAGAGAAGTTTGTAATCTATGGCCAGAGATGGAAGATTTTTCCCAGAGGGGAAAATATGCATATGTATATATACATAATCATTTATTTAATATACATATACAAAAAGTTCCTGACAGTTTTGGTACCCAAACGTCATTTCTCAACCAGAAAAATCTAGAGTGAGGCCCACGAGGGAACTGGTCTCACTAACTTACAGGACTTCCACTCAGTTTTTTAGAACTTATTAATTAAATGCCAAATGCCAATAGATATTTGAGAACATTTTCTATCAGTACATACAGAAAACAAAACACATTTCTAACAGAGTTTTGGAATAAGTGAGAACAATGCAAGGAGACAAAGTGCAAAAAGGAGCTATAATTAATTTTTACAGAGGGAAGAAAGAACACATTGCACATATGAAAAAAGGCACGCTATGAAAAGTAATATTTAGAGAACAAAACCAGCTCTTGGAAATTTAAAAATACAGTAGAGAAAATTAAAACTCAATACAAAGGTTGCAAAATAAAGTTCTGGAAATCTCCCAGTAAATATAATAATAGAAAAATAGATAAAAAGGAGAAAGAGAAGAGAAAATTAGAGGATCAGTACAAAAGAGCCAATTATCTGAAAAGTAGAATTGACTGACAGAATAAAAGTTTAAGAAATTGCCATATATTAATTCAAGAACATTGTCTAAACTAAATAAAGTGCAGTCTTTTTTAATCTACAAAATGTTTACCATGGTTTCAGCACAATGAATGAGAAGTAATCTGTATTAACATACATCACCATGATTTTCATGTAAGTGAAGATTTTGAAAAGATGTTAAAACTTCTAGTGAGACAAGTTAATCCAGTTATCAAAACACTATTTTGAAAAAATGTACTTTCTTTATTGAACCTAGTGTCAAATCTTCTTTAACCTATGTTTCTATATGCTCATTAGTTTATTTCTAAACTTTTAATTTTGCTTTATTGATCTATTTATCTATCATTGGCAAAACTAAGAACAATACCCACCTCTTCCCCACAAACACACATAAAAACCACTGAGATAATTACTGAAGTATTATAATATGATATGCTATGTAAAAAGCCCTCTTATTTTTTTTTATTTTGGCTATTTTCAACTCTTTGCTTTTCCATGTGAAGTTTTGAATCAATATGTCGAGTTCCATTAAAAATGGTTACTATTTACATCAGAATATACTTAAGAAACAAAATATCATAAATTACAGCTTTAAATATTATAAATTCCTATTCATGAATTTATAATATTTAAATGGTATAGCTATTTATTTAGTTTTTAAAAATGCATGTCAGTAAAGTTTTATTATTTGTAAATAAAAAGTCTTAATACTTTTCATTAACTCTATTCCTAAGTACAATACATTTGGTATAACTTTTTTTAAACTTTTTTTTGAAATAATTCTCAAACTTATGGAAAGATTACAAGAACTATTCAAGAATATTTTTTTCTCTAACTTTGTTGAGACTAAGTTACCAACACAATGCCCCATATCCTCAATTTTATTATGTATTTTCTACAAACAAGGAAATTCTATACAAGCAAAACATAATCACCAAGTCAAAAAAGTAACACTGATACATCACCACAAAAAGTTCAGGTACTACAAATAAAAATGCAATAGTTCTTCTGAAGCTCATGATAATAGAGACATGGAAGTGATTATGCCTTTTTTTATATAGACAAAAATAATGTGTCCTTTTAAAACATAATGTGCTCTCACATTTTTCTCTTGTCTATGAGATTTATAAAGATGGCTAGTATATTTACTTTTTTCAAAGCCGGTGATGTCTTCATGACCTTGAAGGAGACTGGTCACTTTTCTTCAAGGTTATTTCCACCTGTCACCTTCACTTCATCTTGAATTCTATTTATATTCTGTTCTTGCATGCCTTCTAGTGGCTTTGTACGATAATATGGAAATTTTCCATTTAATTTCACTGTAGATACCAGAGAGAGGTTGTAATGTGAAGTCCTGCCACCATGACTATGATGTGGACCAAGAATCACTGTGCTTTTATACTAATTTATGCTAATCTAGCATTAATCATGTTTCAGGACTAACATGGAGGAAAATGGACACTACGGAAGTAGATGTGGTAGTTAGGGTAACTGTTCTCTATGACTGCTGGCATTAAAACTCTTTAAGTATAATTTTGCAATTTTTCCTCTTGAGTTAATGAAATGTACTTCCATATTTTATTGGTGTTGAGGTTGCTCATGAGACTTGCTTAGAACAATAATTATGAATGGCTCTAATTTAAGAAGAGGCTTAAATTGTGTCTCATTTGCATTTCTCTGTTGTGCTCCTGTGACCCTCTATAAGAGGTGCATGCCCCAGGTGGTTGTAAGTCCAAGGAGAACATGGGGGAATGTAGGGGTAACCTCAAACCAAATCACAGTCTGGCACCAAGCCTCACTGACCCCAACTTAGATAAGTAGAATCACAGCATATCTTGTCAGGAAAACAAACAAACAAAGCCACATCTTATCTTTGGGCTTTTCTAACTATTAATTCACTTACATCAGATTAATAAACTGATATGCCATAGGTTACCAGAAGCAGCATATCACTTATAATCCAGATCCACCTGGGACTGTATAAATTCATGAGAAGAATCAAGCTCATTCATCACAAATTTTAAATATTGATAAACATAATGTTCAGGCAGTATGTGAATAGGCATTTGATGTAAAAAATTCCTATTTTAACTTTTTATCTACTTGACATTGAATAACATACAGATTTATGTATACTAAAAACAATTGATTAACCACCTACACACACACCTTCAATATACAATATATACAGTTTTTAGATTATTTTCTTTGATCCCTTTTGCTCTTATTATATATAGAGACATGCAATTATATTTCTACTGAATCTGATAATAAAAATATATAAGCTTCTGATGTCTGTGCTTTTTATTAGATTTTTCTATTCATTCTTATGACGTTTGCAAAACGTCATAATGAACTAGAAAAAATGTTTTAAATGATCTCTCCACTGCCTTGTAGGCCTACAGACCAATATAAATGTGACTTTCAAAAACATTTTATGATAAGAGTAGTGTACCAAAGAGAAATGGGCATGTGAAATATAGGAAGGGGTGCTGATGTCAAAACTTTAAGTTATAGCAAGTACTGAAGAAGTCACATGTGTCTTTGCAGATGGGACAAAATAATAGTTACCTAGTAAGGCCCATTATGAGGCAAGAAGATATTATTATCCCATGCAGAATCTACAAGAGGCAAAGGAGGAGGAGAACAGGATGAGAAAAAGGAGAGAGAGGAAGAGAGAGAGATCAGCTAGGGTTGTTAGGTATAACCAATATCTACTCTGGCTACTTTAAGCAGCCTAGGCCTTTGCAAGGGATATTAGGGTCCACAGAATGCCTATGAAGTCCAATAAGATACTTAAGTCACTTCTGTTAAAATGTCTAAACACACCTTTCTACAATGTCACCATTGTGGCTTTTGCTCCTCATCTTTGATGCTAGGAGTGTTGGATGATAGAATATCAGCCACTGCTGTTCATGAAGAAGCAAACACATTAGAACACAGTAACATGTGAACTCATGTGGAAGATCTATAATGATACCTGCATTTTACCCTGCTGATAGAGGACTTCTGGAAGAAATACTTAAAATGATAGTCATAAGAAACCAAGAAATTAAAAGATTTTTTTAAAATTTCAGAAACATACTATATTACCTATTGCTGCAATAATGCTATGTGCATATATTCCAAAATATTTGTGACTTTATACATGTCTGTGGATTTCAAAACACTGTTCTGTGCGTTGGCTATGACTCTCCTGGGTTCAGTTTAACTTGGCTCCAGGCTTTGGGTTATGGTCAGGTACACTTCAAATATCTCCACATTCTCCTTGGATCAGCAGCTAGTGGGAGCATGTTCTTCTTGTGGCAAATCACAAGGGCAAATGTGAGCTATTCACACTGTATGAGCGCCTTTCAAGCTTCTAGTCACATCATTTCCACTGACATCTTTTCCATCACTCAAAACATATCATGGATCAAGTCAACATCAATAGGGGAGGGAAATGTGGTCCACTCACTCAAGGAGAGATATATGAAGTCACAAAAAAAGGAAATAGATACAGCGAGTGAGTGAAAAATGGCAGATAATTATCGAATTTTACTACCCCTAAGTGTGTTGGAAAATGTTAATTTCCTTGTAAGAACTGACACCCAGGAATGTTTCATCATGCTTAAATTAGAGCAAAAGTACTATAGTTCTCAGTTAAAGAAAAGATTTGATGTCAGGGCTTTACTTTGCTCCTACAATCTTACGGTGATATTATCTGGAAAGTTCCTAAATTAAGTCTTTATTCTTGTAACGTATCATGGGATATGAGACTATCATGCAAAGCTACCAGAAGGCATCTGGAAGGCCAAATGTGGGTAGAATGTAAGACGTAATCAGACTGAGTGTGTTGACTCATGCCTATAATCCCAACACTTTGGGAGGCCGAGGCAGGTGGATTTCTTAAGCCCAGGAGTTTCAGACCAGACCAGCCTGGGCAACATAGGAAAACCCCATCCCTACCAAAAATACAAATAGTTAGCTGGGCATGATGGCACGCACCTGTGGTCCCAGCTACTGGAGAAGCTGAGGAGAGAGGATCACCTGGGCTCGGGAGATTGAGGGTGCAGTGAGCCAAGATCACAACACTGTACTCCATCCTGGGATAAAGGGTAAGACTCTGCCTCAAAAAGAAGAAAAGAAAAGAAAAGAAAGGAGAAAATAAATCTAAAACGTAGAAAATAAATTGATGAAAATTTGCCAATTCTCCTCCAAAACCACCCAGATATCCTTACAAAGCAACACACAGACAATATAATATCTATCTTAACTGTTCAAATGATCTGTTTTAACAACACTCATAGTAGAAAAACCAGAGCAAAGGAGGTGTTTGACAGGAATGGAAGAAAAAATTTTAAAGCAGTTTTATCAATCTCAGTGTATTTATTTTACTCCAAAATGAAGTAAGTAATACTATACTTTCAAGGTGTAACTTTAGTAACTCATAAATAGCCAATTTGAACAATTGATTCTACAGAGACATAGTCAAATTTAACTTACATTTTCATGATAGAAATAAGTATCAAATCCATGAATTTTCTATGCTTCAACCTTCTTTTGATGAAAAACAAAATTCAAATCATTCTATCAAATGTATAAAATATTCAGTGACTTTAAAACATATGTATTATAAATGCCATTACTTCATTGGATTGTTGCTTTTAAATTATGAGTTATACTGATTGTATATCCTCTCATCTTCCAAACTTCAAGATTTTTTCTCCTGTGATGTCATCTTTCATTGGGAAAAAAAAAAGACCTAGCTTCCTTACATAGCAGCCTTAAGATCACTGAAAACAAACAAAAATATCTGAAAAATAAGCAGGTCCACTATTCATTCACATTGAAAGTTGGGACTCATCTGTTTTCTTTTATGCAGAAACACTGAGAGTTTGTTACATAGTTCAAGCATTACTGGCAGAAAATTTCCTCACAGTAAACATCACATATAAATGCAATTCTTAATAATTAGCATTTATATTAGCATATGAGTAAGCACTACTTGAGTTTTCATTTCTGTATTAATTGACTTATCTCTTAGAATAAAGAAAATATATTTAATACATTAGTCTCTCTATAATTCATAAACTATACCATATCACTACATTAGTTAGATCTGCAATTTTTTTTTCCCATTGCAAAACTTGATTGGTGAAGAAAGCAGTGAGTCGATTTGCATTCTGAAAGAAAATTCTTAATCTGAGTATACACAAAATATTCTCTCATCATTGCAGCTGCACCATAAGAACATAGATCTATACCAGACTTACTTGTTGACAACATAATTCTTAATAGTTTTATACAAAACAGAGCTAGTTATGTATCTAGACAATGAACCTGAAAAAAAAATTTTCCTTCATATTACTACATGTTCAAGGTATACATATAATATAATAAGTTATATTAGCAATGTCTGTGCATTCCTTAAGTTGTAATGAAAGACATTTTGGTAGCTTAATGTGTGCCATAACATGGTTTCCATATCATTGTGGAATTCTTGATATGTTGATCTCTAGTGGCACTGGAACATGGTACTTCTTTTCCCTGGATTATTCATTCCCAACATTTCTAAGTAAATAATGTTGGTACACACTTTCAGTAATATCTGAAAAGCCTAAAGTTCTACATTAAAAGTAGCCAGCAAAACCACAATGTAAAATATTGAATATCTGCTTTTGTCTACTTTTTAGTTTAACTTACCTTTGTCAAGTAATTTAGATTTTACATTGTGTCTTTACGTTTTTGTAAGTAAACTCTACTTGAGTTTTTATTTCTGTATTATCTCTTGGAATAAAATGTGGTGGGCTTAGTATTTAACAATTAAATATTACTGCAAAATCATATTTAACGTGTCAGGGAAACTAATAAAGGCTCTTTTGGTTTTTATGTGGAATGACACTTATTTGTTTTGTTACTACAGTACTGTCCTTTTCAGAAAAAAAAACAAAAACATGTTTTCAGAATTCTAGTAGTATTTCCTTTGTCACTGGTAAAATAGAACTAACAAAAGTAAATTATTTTAAAATCAAGAATCATACTATCCATTTAAAAATGTAGTTCGGGAAATGGTGCAATGTTAAGAGAGAACAATCTTACGCAGTGTGGGTAGAAAAAGACCTACACTCCAAAGCCACTGGATTTTTATGTAACAGTTCAAATCCCTTTAGATTCATATTTTCCTCCTGCCATTGCTGTAGTATCCAACTCCATGCAGGCTTCAATCAGTTAAACAGAGATGCCTTTTGGCATTGTCATTTCTCAAAGTACTGCTTAATTCTCATTTCCCACATAACCACAGGAAGTACAGGAGAGTTATCACCCTGTAGAGCAATGCCTAGCTAAACGATGTGGGGAAATTAGGGACAAATTAGTACCCTTTTTTTTTTTCAGGGTAGAGGGTCCTGAGCTATGTCTTTGTCTTAGTCCATTTGTACTGTTATAAACAGAATACCTGAAACTGGATAAGTTATAAAAATCAGAAATTAATTTTCTCAGAGTTCTGGAGGCTGGGAAGTCCAACCTTAAGGTGCCAGTAGGTTCAGCTGTCTGATGAGGGTTACACTCTGTTTCCAAGATGGCACTTTGAAATTGCATCCTCTAGAGGGGAAGAATGCTGTGTCCTTACATGGTGGAAGGCAGAGAGTAGGTACAGAAGGATGCTGCATGAAGCCTCTTTTATTTATTTATTTATTTATTTATTTTTTAATTTTTTGAGACGGGGTCTCGTTCTCACCAGGCTGGAGTGCAGTGGCATGATCTCGGCTCACTGCAGCCTCCACTTCCCGGCTTCAAGCAATTTTCCTGCCTCTGCCTCCTGAGTAGCTGGAGCTACAGGTGCGCATCACCACGCCCAGTTAATTTTGTTGTTGTTGGTGTATTTTTAGTAGAGGCGGGGTTTCACTATGTTGTTCAGGATGGTCTTTATCTCCTGACATTGTGGTCCGCCCACCTTGGCCTCCCGAAGTGCTGGGATTATAGGTGTGATCTACCACACCCGGCCATGAATCCTTTTTTATAAAGGCCTTAATCCCATTCATGAAGAAGGAGCCCTCATGGCTTGATCACCTCTTACAGGTCCCACCTCTTACTACTGTCAAATTGGAAACATCTCAAATTTTAAGGGGACACACTGAAATCAAAGCAGTCTTTGATAAGACTTCGCTAAAGGTCTTGTAGAATAGAGCAATCAGTTTTCTGAAAATTAGCTACTACTCTCCCTCCTTCCCATTATTCCACTCAGTTCCTCATTCCTGCTCCCCCGGATTATGTCCCCAAGTAAATTATTCATACAAAAACTTTTGTCTCATGCTCTGATATTAAGTAATCTAGCCTAAGTGAACCACTATCACTATCCAGGAATAAAATCATATGGATTCTGCCTTATCTAGTCTATTACGTTTGTTCATCTGCTTTCTTCTGTCTATTTTAAGAAATTCAAATACAAGACTAAATTCAACTCTAAATATTTGAAAAGACAATTCTCACAGTTCCCAGAAAGTAATATTTTCCCCTCTCACACAAAAATAGTATAAGAAACAAAAATATGTTTTCTTCTGCATGCTTACACTGTAAAAACAAAAGGTAATCTTACTTTTCTCATCTATTGTCATCAGACTTTCCACATTTCCAATATGTTCTAATTTTGCATTCTAAAGAGAAAGTGGGGATATACACACATCGAAAAAGATCACAAAATAGCCCCAGCATACCTTCTTTAAAATGTCTTTTTATATTGAAAGTAAGACATAATTTTAGCTGTTAGACAAGTCATAAATTTATAACCAATGGATATTTGCCATTTAGTCAACAAATATTTATTGAATACCCACTACATTCTAAGTATTGTTCTTATTGCTGACTAATATTAGTTATTAAAGAGCCAAAAATGTCCTATATTCACAGAGATTAAATTCTAACTAGAGAGACAAACAATAAACCTAATAAATAAAAACTACAGGCAAAATAATTCAAAAGATAAATATGATGAGTACTTAGGGGAAAACATGCAGAGAAAGAAGATATGAGGTTGTTAACATGGTGGTGAGTTTGGGGTAAGGAAAAAATTAAGTTGGCAAGAAAATCCTCACTAAGAAGGTAACACATTTAGATAAAAAGTCAAATATGTATATATGAGGCAGCTGGCTGTACAATTAGTTTTGGAAAGAGTGCTTCAGACAGAAGGTAAAGGTCACACAGGAAAAAGATCATGTTCCACAAGGATGCTGGATGTGGTGCAGAAGTAGCAAGGATGTAAGTGTAACTGGGGTGGAGTGAATCCAAGCAGAGGGAGGTGGTACCAGCACAGCGATGGGCAGTGAACATCGGGTATGGAGTCACAGATTGCAGCAAGAACTTCTGCTTCCACTCTGAAATACGAAACCAGTAGTTGATTTCTGAGCCAAGGAATAATATGACCTGATTTCTATTTTAAGAGAATTACTCTGATTACTTGAATAAGAATAGGCTAAAAGTGGGATGATAATGGGAGAAGGTAGATATTTAGGAGGCTATTGCAATAAGCCAGGCAGAGAATGACTGTGTCTTGAATGGATAACAGTATATATGGAAGAAAGTGTTTGAATTCTGAATATAATCTGAAAGTAAACCATGATAATTTGCTCAAGAATTGATATTATAATGGGATAAAGAAAAATCAAGAAAGGTAATGCCAAAGTTTCTATCCTGAAGAACTAGAAGAAAATATTGAGCATCTACTGGGAAATACTTCAGTTTTGGGGACATGAGATGGGGAAAATTATAAGCTTAGTTTTGGAAATATATTTTCCAAACATAACAACAGATATCTTTAGAATATCTGTTAGACACCTCAGAGACCATGTCAAGAAGGCTGGTGGCTACATATCTATATAAAGAGTAACTTCAAAAAATTTTTGGTAAATTTGTTTAGTACTTTTAGCTTTTAATACATACGAACCTCGTATTGCCTTACTTGTATTTACCTTCTTAGTGCTTCACTATTCATAAATTTTATCAAATGTATTACTCTTCTTGGCAGAAGCAAAAATCAAATTGAGAAAGGTTATTCTCACACTGTCATCTATCTTAGGACCCACTTGAATTCATTTTATTCTTTTTTTTTTTTTTTTTGAGATATGGAGTCTCTCTCTGTTATCCAGGCTGAAGAGCAGTGGTGCCATAGCTCTCTGCTCACTGCAACCTCTGCCTCCTGGGTTCAAGCGATTCTCCGGCCTCAGCCTCCTAAGTAGGTGGGACTACAGGCACGCACCACCCCCACTAGCTAATTTTTGTATTTTCAGTAAAGATGGGATTTCACCACGTTGGCCAGGCTGGTTTCAAACTCCTAACTTCAAGTGATCCGTTCACCTAAGCCTCCCAAAGTGCTGAGATTACAGGCAAGTCATTACCCCCTATTTCATGATTTTCACATGATATGTGACTTCCTCTGACTTGTAATTTTTTTAAATGGTTGTATAATTTCTTTAGATTGAGAAGATTAATTTTTTTTAGCTTTGGTAAATTTTTAAAACTTTGCGTTTCAAAAATATGTAAGAACTATTTAAGTTTAATCTTATTTCCCTTCAGTAAAAACAATTAAAAAGATTGACAGTTCTCTTTTTTGCCATATCAGACTTAAAAAAATAAAAAATATTAATAAAGTAGTTGGAGTTAATCAATATCAAACAAATTCTTTCTTAAATGAAGTTGCAAAATTCCTAGAAGTCATTTTCATAAAATAATTGGCAAAATGTTCTGCAATATAAGAAATCCATGAGACTGAGTGAAACTGCTAAATAACAGACAAAGAAGCTTATGTTACTATATTATTCTTTTTGGGTTTACTTGTGTTTTGTTGATTTTTAATGTTGACAAACATTGTATTTTTTTAATCTGATCTGCAGTCACAACTAAGTATTTTCAGCTAATATTTCCAAATCAAGAAAGTCTCTAACACTAGAGAAACTGAAGAGATTTTATAACCTCAAATAATACTAAACTTAACAATGACTTTACTTTTTGGAAAAGAATGTTGGTATACCTGAATTAGCCAATGTTCAGAAATTACAAATTTATGTTACAGAATTAAAAGCTCAGTGCAAATTGTCTAAGTCAACTAAGTATAGCTATTTGAGCAAGCAGGCAAGGATCCGCTTTCAATTTCTAAATGGCTGCAGAATAAATATGTGGCTTAAGAATGACAAGAAAAAGACCTACTTATTTCATCCTTTGGAAAATTCAACAATAAAAACAAGAAAGATTCTAGCACTCTGAGTTCCCTGTAGAAATTTCTGACAAAATATATCACTTTGAACAAATGGGTCAGTAACCATAAAGAATAAAAGAATTTCGAAGTATCATTGGGTCTTCCAAAAACGGAGCTAAAGACAGATATCTAGAAAAAAAATACTTATGAAAAATATACAATGAAGTAAAACACCAATGAAGTAAAACTCCTGTGCCCTCTTTATACATATATACACACACAATAAATGATTTACATTTGTATGCTTAACAACGGAGGGTTTGCACTTTTGAAGGAGATATCAACACCCATGACATCTAGTTATTTGTGAGGAAAATACACTTTCTACATCCCATAGCAGTTACGATTAAATAAAACAATACATGTCAAGCATGATTTTGAATTGTATATGCTATTCTGCTGCCCCCTAAGCAGGCAGAATCAAACAGCTAGACCGTGAGTCGGGGGCCAGCCAGGATTTGCATCTCAATAAGAACTGCTCACTCCTTTCTCAATGTCAAGGGTCTACTGTCCTTGTACTCGTGCATAGAAATATTTTCAGCAGAACTATCTCTGCAAAGATACAAGAAATATCTATACAGAGCTGAAGAATTCAAAACTGTCAGTATTCTCCATTAACAAACTATCACCTTCAAAGGTCATTCTTACAGCATTTCTCACCAGGTTTGGAGCTACCGAGATTAAATCTTGGAAATCTGGCCACAGCAAATGACAGATTCTGATTGCAAAGGCTGTTGTATAACCCGGGATGGGGAAAAAAAATACTTTGTTGTACTTCCTCACTTTATTTTTATTGAGACAGAGTTTCACTCTTGCAGGCCAGGCTGGAGTGCAGTGGTGTAATCTTGGCTCACTGTAACCTCTGCCTCCCAGGTTCAAGTGATTCTCCTTCCTCAGCCTCCCGAGTAGCTGGGACTACAGGTGCCTACCACCACACCCGGCTAATTTTTTGTATTTTTAGTAGAGGCGTGGTTTCACCATGTTGGCCAGGATGATCTCAATCTCCTGACCTCGTGAGCTGCCCACCTCGGCCTCCCAGTGCTGGGATTACAGGTGTGAGCCACCGTGCCCGGCCACTTCATCACTTTTTACTACAGGTCATACCTTGCCCACACTCCAATCCTTCCAATTAAAAATTAAAGTGTATGGCATCTAAATACACCCAGAGTAATTATTTGCATAATATTCATATGCCTTTTAATGTTCACAGAGCTGACAGCTAGTAGATTGGAGTAAAGTAATTATTCCAAATTATGCTAACCCAACAATTTTCTATTTCCACGGAGAACACTTGTGCCAATTAATAATAAAATTTCATCATAGGAGAAAATAATGATTCTTTCAGTGTCAAATGTAGGCCAAGTGTAGGCAGGAACCATCCCCAGGACATGAAGAATCTAGATTATTGCCTCGTGCATCCCTTTGTGACTCTCATAGAATGAGCTGTTTTACGGAACAGACACTGCGGTGGAAAAGAGGGAAAATAAATCGGCTCATAATTACCCTACTAACCACATTTAATGGTGTCAGAGTGTAGACAGGATTAGAAAGTCTAAATCCCGTTCTTGCCGTAGCAGCCCCTGAGAGATGTTAAATGTGGATAAAAATATTACTAACCATAGTCTCCATCCAAATTTCAGGATAATGTCTTGGTGAACTTGCCATGAATGAACATCTGCTGTTACATTTCTAGCCAAAAGTCTAAACGAAAATCAAACCAGGTAACTTACTTAGTCATTGTTTTCTCCAATCTCCATACCTGTAAGTGATAACTGCTGGAACTTTAGAAGAAACGTCGGAAAGATATATAACTATTGTTATATTTATTTGCAATTGTCAATATTGCAATCATTCATTAAAATAAGAAATAAAAACAATTCTTTGAACACGGGCTGAAGTTGTACATGTGATCAATATCTACAGATTAAATAAAGCGTAACTTTCATGTCGAAGTTGACATCATGCTATACCCTAAGCTAATGCCTACACCCTAGTGTGGATCTTTGGTGTTTTAACATAGTAAAGGCAAAACAGATAAAGAACGATGGCATGCATAATTATCATTTATTTGCTGAGGATTCCAACTGCTGACTCATAAATTCAGTTGCCTACTCAACCTGTCAACTTGTATGTTTAATAGGCATCCCTGCCTCAAAATATCCATAACTAAGATTCTAACATGCCCAACATGGAATGAGCTTAATATGGCCTAGCATGGTGGCTCATGCCTGTAATCCCAGCACTTTGGGAGGCCAAGGTGGGCAGATCACGAGGTCAGGAGTTCGAGACCAGCCTGGCCAATATGGTGAAACCCCATCTCTACTGAAAATTAAAAAATTACCCAGATGTGGTGGTACACACCTGCAGTCCCAGCTACTTGGGAGGCTGAGGCAGAAGAATTGCTTGAACCTGGGAGGCAGAAGTTGTAGTAAGCCAAGATCATGCCACTGCACTCCAGCCTGGGCAACAGAGCTAGACTCCATCTCAAAAAAAAAAAAAAAAAAAAAAAAAGAATGAGCTTAATTCAGCTCATTTAACATTCTTCCCAATTTCAGTAAAGAGTATCTCAGCCTGGGCGCGGTGGCTCACACCTCTAATCCCAGCACTTTTGGAGGCCAATGCAGGTGGATCACCTGAGGTCAGCAGTTCACGACCATCTTTTCTAACATGATGAAACCCCGTCTCTACTAAAAACAAAACAAAACAAAACTAGCCAGGCATGGTGGTGTGCACGTGTAATCCCAGCTACTCAGGAGGATGAGGCAGGAGAATCACTTGAAACCAGGAGGCAGAGTTTGCAGTGAACTGAGATCACACCATTGCACTTCAACCTGGGCAACAAAAGCAAAACTCCATCCCCACTCCCCCAAAGAGAGTATCTCAATACTTCCTATTTCTTAGGCAAAAATATTAAAGAAATACATGAGTCCAATTTTTCTTTTACACTCCACGTCAAAGTCATCAACAAATCCTATCTGTTCCATGGTCAAAAATTATCTAAATCTAACCTCTTCTCACCACTTGTACTAGTATTACACTTGTCTAAGTCACAATCCTCTGCCATAAAATTTACTTCCTTCTTATTGGTTTGTTTTCTTGTATTTTTTCAGCCTATACTGAACACAGAAATGAGGCATTAAAATATGTCACTACTGGGCTCCAAAATTTCCCAAAGTCTTTGATTTTGGATAAGAGGAATAGCAATCTTTACTATACACACTGGGGTTTTGATGAATAATTTTACCTGTTAGCTTGAAAGGGTCAGGGCCTCCCCTGATACTTGGTCAAGCATTATTCTGGGCATTTCTATGAGAATGTTTTCGGATGTGTTTAATATTGAAATCTATAGACTGAGTAAAGCAGATTGCTATTGCTAATGTGGGTGAGCCTCATCCAATCACTGGAAAACCTGAAAAGAATAAAAAACTGACCTTTCCCCAGATAACAGGCAACTCCTTCTGCCTGTCTTCAGACTGAGACTTGAGACTTTCTACCTTCGAACTCAAAGTGAAATACTAGCTCTTCTTGAGTCTTGAACCTGCTGATCTTTGGATTAGAACTATACCCTGAGCTCTCCTGGGTTTCCAGCTTCCCAGCTGCAGATATTAGGACTTGGCCTCTGCAATCATGTGAAGCAATCCCTTATAATAAATCTCTGTCACTATCTCACTTGTTATATATTTTATTTATCTATTTTATTTCCTCTATCCCCTCACTAGAATGTAACCTGTTCCTTTACATGGGTAGCCATAAGCAGTGTAAAATGAACAAACATGGATTTCCTCAATTAGGCATAGTAAATATGTGCTTGTGGAGAAAATACAGTGAGAGAATGATTACTAGGATAATAAATAGAAGGAAGGTGCACAGGAGGATAAAACAAAGAAGAAAGTAGGTAAATTTTAAAGTAAATTTTAAACAAAGTCAATGAAAAATTATATATTCCAAACAATGAAATATTTCGAAAATTTATAACTACCATATTATCTTTTTTCAAAATTCTATGTCTTATTTTCCAAAGTATTTTTAATATGTATGAACACACAAAAATTTCTGCAAGTAAAATCACATACACCTAATCAAAGATGATGTTAGGATATTAGAATCATACATTGGTTCTTTTCTTTTGTTTCCAAATGTCTGAAGTAAAAGTGTATATTTTTTTTCTCTGAATGAAAATATTCAATCTAGATTATCTGTTCCCAAATCTCTTATGAAAAATACCATGTATTTTATTTTTACAACTCTATGCTATAAAAAATTATTTGCTATTCCAATTGTCAATGTTCCTTCCTAACATAGATATGGAAAATGCCAACTTCATTTTAAATTTCAAAGTGAGTTTACAAAAAAAACTTTTTAATGGAATTATATGATTTAATAAGTTTTATAAAAACAAAGAATAAAGTCACACTTTCTACTTCACACATATGCAAATTGGATTCTATGTTAAAAGTTCATTACATCAGAAATATAATTAAAATGGGGTTTGAAGCACAGTTTTTATTTTTCTGTCTAAAATAATGATTAAGAGGTTTCCATGGAAATAATTCTGTACTTTAATATCCAATGTAAATAGCTATTGATTCAGGCGTCTGTTGAGGGTCAGAACAAATTTAGCAAAATGGCTCAGGTGTAACGATTATTTGTAGAGCTGATTCTTTTATCTTTTGATTCAGACAGGATCCAAGTATGATCCTTTATGATTGCCAATTATTTCAAAGATAACTAAGAATTAATATTTTTCATATATAGAGACCATGTAATGCAAGAAATTCCATTTGACTAAGCCATTAGAATGCAATGACTCACTTACCAAAGTTTTCTCATTATTAAAATCAACATGGTTCAGAATTGCAGCTTTAGAACCTAAACAGGTGCAAATTTTTCCAAAACCATTTTTTTTCCCTTAGAACCAAAAATAAAAGTATTTTATTTTAAAAGACTTGTTGAAGACTACATTACCTACCTAAATTTGCCATGGCCCTTCACCAGTGAGCAGCGTTTTAGAGAAGTTTTTTTTTTTTTTTTAAATTTCTGAACACTTACTGTTTAAAGAAGGGATTTATCTCATTTTGATATCTGTGAAACTATATTTCCTTCATTTTATAACACTTTTCTTATTGTATCTTCCTCATTTTCTCTTACCACTCTCATGCAAGAAGTGCCTTTCATCTCTTGTCATGATTCTGAGGCCTCCCCAGCCATGTGGAACTGTAAGTCCAATTAAACCTCTTTTTCTTTCCTAGTCTTGGGTATGTCCCTATCATCAGCATGAAAATGGACTATTACAGTAAATTGGTACCAGAAGTGGGGTATTGCTGAAAAGATACTCAAAAATGTGGAAGTGACTTTGGAACTGGGTAAGAGGCAGAGGCTGGAACAGTTTGGAGGGCTTAGAAGTAGACAGGGAAATGTAGGAAAGTTTTGAACTTCCTAGAGACATGTTGAATGGCTTTGACCAAAATGCGGATAGTGATATGGACAATAAGGTTCAAGATGAGGTGGTCTCAAATGAAGATGAGGAACTTGTGGAACTGGAGCAAAGGTGACTCTTATTGTTTTTGCCAACAGACTGGCAGCATTTTGCTCTTGCCCTGGGGATTTGTGGAACTTTGAACTAGAGAGAGATGATTTATGGTATCTGATGGAAGAAATTTCTAAGTAGCAAAGCATTCAAGAGGCAACTTCGGTGCTGTTAAAGGCATTCAGTTTTATAAGGGAAGCAGAGCATAAAAGTTTAGAAAATTTGCAGGCTGAAGACGTGGTAGAAAAGAAAACCCCATTTTCTCAGGAGAAATGTAAGCTGGCTACAGAAATTTGCATAAGTAACGAGGAGCCAAATGTTCATCCCCAAGACAATAGTGAAAGTATCTCCAGGGCATGTCAGAGATCTTCACAGCAGCCTGTATCACAGGCCCCAGGCCTGGGAGAAAATGGTTTTATGGACC
Source organism: Cebus imitator (assembly GCF_001604975.1). Taxonomy (NCBI): domain Eukaryota; kingdom Metazoa; phylum Chordata; class Mammalia; order Primates; family Cebidae; genus Cebus; species Cebus imitator. The sequence continues at coordinate 7,716,777 of NW_016107373.1, read as the reverse complement.
AAGCCCATGGTCCCCATGCTTTATGCAGCTTAGGAATAGGTTCCCTGCATTGCAGCTGCTCCAGCGTCAATGGCTGAAAGGGGCCAATGTAAAGCTCAGGTGGTGGCTTCAGAGGATGCAAGCCCCAGGCCTTGCCAGCTCTATGTTGGGTTGAGCCTGTGAGTGCACAGAAGTCAAGAATTTGGGTTTGGGAACCTCCACCTAGATTTCAGAATACGTATTGAAACCCCTGGATGCCCATGCAGAAGTTTGCTGCGAGGCAAGGTGCTCATGGAGAACCTCTGCTAGGGCAGTGCAGAAGAAAAATGTAGGGTCAGAGCCCTCACACAGAATCCCTACTGGGGCAATGCCTGTAGAGCTGTGAGAAGAGGGCACCATCCTCCAGACCCCAGAATGATAGATCCACTGACAGCCTGCACCATTCACCTGGAAAAGCCACACACACTCAACAGCAGCCCATGAAAGCAGCCAGGTGGGATGCTGAACCCTGCAAATCCACAGGGGTGGAGTTGCCCAAGACCATGAAAACCCACCTCTTGCATTAGTGTGACCTGGATGTGAGACCTGAAGTCAAAGAAGATCATTTTGGAGCTTTAAATTTTGACTTCCCCACTGGATTTTGGACTTACATGGGCCCTGGAACCCCTTCATTTTGGCCAATTTCTCCCAGGTGGAATGGCTGTATTTACCCAATACCTGTACACTCATTGTATCTAGGAAGTAATTAGATTGCTTTTGATTTACAGGCTCACAGGTGGAAGGGACTTGCATTGTTTTAGACGAGGCTTTGGACTGTGGACTTTTGCATTAGTGAAAATGTGTCAGACTTTGGGAGACTGTAAGGACAGCATGATTGGTTTTGATATGTGAAGACATGAGATTTAGAGGGTCAGAGCAGAATGATATGGTGTGGCTATGTGTCCCCACCCAAATCTCATCTTGAATTATACTTCCATAATTCCCATGTGTTATGGGAGGGACGTGGTGGGAGATTATTTGAATCATGGGGACTGTTTCTCCCATACTATTCCGGTGGTAGTAAGTCTCACGAGATCTGATGGTTTTATCAGGGTTTCCACTTTTGTATCTTCCTCATCTTCTCTTGCCATTACCATGTAAGAAATGCCTTTCACCTCCTGCCATGATTCTGAGGCCTCCTCAGCCATGTGGAGCTATAAGTCCAATTAGACCTCTTTTTCTTCCCAGTGTTGGGTATGTCTTTATCAGCAGTGTGAAAATAGACTAATACACACACACACACACAGACACACAATTATTTCTGCATTATAAGTTCTCCTGAGTATGCCATAGTTGGAGCTTCAATTTGGAGAAATTAAACTGAGCTACCAAAGAAAGGAATAGTAAAAACAAACAAACAAACAAACAAACCAAAACATGGGAAGGAATCCATGATTTATCTGAAAATATATGATCACTTTTTGTGTCATAGGCATTCCTGACTGTTGTCTCAACCCCTAGATATTCCCCCACTACCCACAAACACACAAAAACACACACACACTAACAAAAAGTAAAGGATTGGGCCACTCTGCAGAAAGCTCAAAGATGCAGCTAACAAAAATGAGTTACTCTGCATACATAAATGTAATATAAACCTAAATATTATGCAATATCAGCCCTATAACCAGTGAGAATATTTAATATTTTATTGACATGTTTGTTATACCTTTTTGAAAAGTATAAGACAAATCATATATTTAAGATAATTTCATTATATATAATACACAAAAGTACATATCATATAAAGTAGGAGAGCAGCTTACAAATATTGCTATTTTTAAATAATTTCATATCAAAAATGTATTGAAACACTCCTTGTACCTTTTCAACATTAGCACATGAGTCATTATTGGTCTACTTTTTCAGTAACCCAGGTTTTAAAAATACAGCATTTTTACTTTCATTAAAGTTGTATGAAATTTTGCGTATTACACGTTTCTATCACCTGAACTTTTATTCTAAGCCACAGGTACACATGATAAAATAAGCATATCTTTTTCTTATTGTGAGTTCTACAATGCAAATACTTTATTGTTATTTATAAGCGGATCTTTAAAATATTTATTTAAAATTTATGTCTTGCAATTGTGAGCTCAATTGCAGGGAATAATCACTAAACGTGACACAAATTTATTTCCTTTTTTAAAAATGTTGTTACCTTGATTGTATCAGGTAGCTTTCTGACACACTGATTGAAGTCATTTCCTATAACTACATTTTTCCCAAACAAAACTTTGTTATTCAAAAATAAAACAACTGAAAGATCACTGGATTCTGTCAGAAACTTATAAAAGATCCCCCAAAAGTAAAAAGGGGACATGGGTAATAGGAAAAGAAATGTTACAGTATGGCCTATATGCTGCTTTCTTGAATTATTAGAATTTCCTAGATATCAGATCCTTCATCTCTACCTCAAAGTAAACTACACCTTTGTAATAAAAACAAAAGTTGCACAGTAAAAAGGATATTTGATATGGCTTGGCTATGTCTCCACCAAAATCTCAGTTTCACTTGTAGTTTCCATAATCCCCACGTTTCATGGGAGGGAGCCAATAAGAGGTAATTGAATCATGGGGGCAATTACCTCCATGCTATTCTTGCGACAATAAGTGAGTTCTCATAAGATCTGATGGTTTTATAAGGGGCTTTTCCCCTAATTCACTCTACACTTCTCCTTGCTGCCGCCATATGAAGAAGAATGTCTTTGGTTCTCCTTCTGCCATGATTATACATTTCCTGCCTCTCCAGCCATGCTGAACTGTGAGTGAATTAAGCCTCTTTCCTTTATAAATTACTCAATTTTGAGCAGTTATTTACAGTGGCATAAGAAAGGACTAATACAGTGTTGTAGCAGAAAAAAAAAAAAAAAAGTTCTAGTAGTGGTTTTGTTTTTAATGGACCTATCTGGGACAAGTTAATACATCTTACTTTGTTTTGTTTTGTTTAAAAATTTAAAGAACCTCAAACAAAAACAAAATTTTAACTGTTTTCTATTCGGTTCTGCCTCTTTCTCCACAGGCAGGAAGTAGAGCTAAGTTTCTTCTATATTGTCTTTGAGGATTAGTAGCATGGTCTGAGTTTTACATTTAGCTAAAAAATGTGGCTCAATTTATCTTTGGCCTTCTACCACCAAAACAATTAAGATCAACCTAGGACATTCACAATAATAAAATAAAACTAAACTAAACGAATTTGAAGTCAATACTATAAATTCTTACTGATTTTAAGTGCTTGCTTTGACTTTAAATGGCAATTTAATCAAATGGGTTTTCTTAGCACTTCCTAACTATAGGAAATATTTGCTTTCTTATTTCATGAAGGCACCTGAAAGGTAAAAGCCAGCATATATAACAACCCAGTGAGATGTGGTAAGGGAAAAAAGCAAAATAAAAACATATTCAGTGTTTCTCATTTTAAAAAGCTTTCAAAAATATACCCCTCAGAGAAAAGTGATTACAGTAAAGTATTTGTATTCACAAAAATAAGAATTGCCTAGAAAGGCAGAAATCACTGTTTCTGTTCCTCTTATTTTATATCCTCATTGATCAGAGTGCTGTAATTTTCATAGCACTGGAGGGAAAAAGACAAGCAAGTAAGAGTACAATTATTCAGAACAGAGGTTTGGGAGTAATTTTTTATAATCAATAACCCAACTCTACAAGGAATAGAAAGTAATATTTAAAATGGTGTTCACAGGAGATTTGGTAATATTGATTTGATTCTGTTTGAGCACATTTTCTAAATTACTATTCTAATTGAATCTTATTTATATAATTATATTGTATCTTAAAATCTTACTTTGCAGTGGTTACAGAGAAAAAGCCCCCCAAAGTTTGAATATCTTCCTTTATATTAAAAAAAAGCCTATGTTTCGTGTAGTAAAGTATTATGATTGTTTCAAGCTTGGTCTGTGCTTAGGAAAAGACAAAATTATTAAAAGTAAATGGCTTTTGACAATATTCAAATAGGCATAAGTATTAACTTAAAAAAATCAATCTCACATTTTTTGACTACTATGTGTTAATATAAAAGAAACAAATAAAAACAGATTTTTTTTCCTTAGGGTGCTTTGTCTATGATTGATGTACCAGGCATAAGAAGAACTAAGTTGTCCTCTTTCCACCTAGATTTTTGAGTGGGATTATTAGTTTTCTTTTGTAAATGGACCAATCCATCAGGAGAACTAACTTGAATAATGAAAAAGAATAAAATAATTTATATTTTTAAGCATGTAACTGTCAAACTTCCAAATGAAAAATAATCTATCAATATTATCTTTTAATTCTCTTTCAATTGAGATTCCCTCTTTCCTTCCCAACTGTACAAATTTGGTTTCTTTTCTGTGGTTTTCTTTTTAAAATATATAATGCATTTTATATATCTTTGTTTTCTTATTTACAGATGTTCAGAATTATCAGAGGGATTAATTATGAGATCAGTAATAACTTTGTGTTAATTGGAAAAATCAAATGATGTTTTTCTTCCTCAGGCAGCAAGAAAGCCTGAAACAGGTGAAAGAAGTAAAGGTGGAAAAGAAAGGATTCTAATAGGTAAATGCTTGTGGAAACGTTATTTGTGGCTTCCCTGGTTTCCCTCTTCTACAACTTTTATGATTTATCTCCAGTGTAAAGAATGTGTATTTCCTTTACTGTAAGAAAATCTCCTTGGTCATCATGAATTTCTATACTGTTCCTTTTTCAGAATAAATTCCCTTGAAGTGAGTTGTAGAAGAGATAGTCAAATATGACACCACTCTTCTAAAGAAAAGTAAAATATCATTCCAGTGAAAGAAAAGTGAATTTTGATTCTGAAATTTAGTGAAAAGAGACCAGGGCTAAAGTGACCAAAGATTAGCTGGCATGGTGGCACGCACCTGTAGTCCCAGCTATTCGGGAGGCTGAGGCAGGAGAATTTGCAGTGAGCCAAGATAGCACCACTGCACTCCAGCCTCGTGACAGAGCAAGATTCCATCTTAAAAAAAAATGTGTAATCTCTCAGCTAAAAATTGAAGATTGAAGTAACTATGACAAAGGATGTCCCAAGGATTAAGTGAAATAATTATGGTCAAAAGGCTCTGAAAACTCTATAGTTAATGTATGTCATTGTCATTCTCATCCCTCTGTTAAGATTAGTTGCATGAGGTTAATCCAGATATTTTCTACCATCTTACATTTGTAACTCTATATGTGTGAGCATAGTCTAATTTAACAAGATTACCTGGGCCAATTCTTAAATAATATCAAGAAATATTTTAGAAAATCACCCTTTCCTTGAAATTAATAATATTGTATGCTCTTATACAAACTATATTCTCTTTTTTCTAATATGCTGCTGTAGTATCTGTCAATTATAAAATTACCTTTGAAAAAGTATTCTTCACAAATTATCCTCAATGTAGTGATTTAATTTCAGTAACTTAATTTCTGGCTTTGAGTTTTGTAAGCACGAAGAATTATAACTGCTACCTCTGGATCTCCAAACATACATTTTCTTTGAATTTACTAACAATGCTCTTAAACTCTGATTCAGAGACATCTGTCTTCACTGACCCAATTTCTCCTGCACTAAGATGGAATGGTGCCAAATAGGACAATAGTTTTGCCTGAGAACATGTTATAGCCTCAGGGGAGTGAACTGACATACATCTCCCACTCCCCAGTTGAGGACCATGGCAGCCATCTGTTAACAGGAGGTCATGAATAATGAGGTCCATCCTGTGAGGCAGGGAGCATTGATTAGATTTTTCACTCGACAAGGCACTATTCCTCCCAAATGATCTTCTAATCTTAATTCATTTTCTTCAGTGTGACCTAAGTCAAAAGTACAAAAAAATACACGAACATGATGCTGTCATAAACTTGATCTAATATTCAGGCTTAACAGTGAAAAATAACAGAAATTTTAGTACTGTAGCCTAAACATCGATATTATGTTCTGAAATGTATATTTGGAGACAAAACAAAACTATTGGCTTACCTAGAATATTGACTATAATATTTCTAAATAACTTTATTTTTTTCTCAAATGAAGCAGGTCCTTATACTTTTATAGCCCTTAAAGTGTTATGCAAATGTAGAATGATTACCTATAATTTAGATAGTCTTTTCATAACAGTCACTCAGAAGATACATTTTCTTTTGCAGTACATTATAAATTTTTTAAGCATCTAACTAGGAACCATCAATTTACTTAAATTATAAAGTAGCCAAGTACCACATACCTAATAAAAATGGAAGTAGGTTAGAAATGGCCAAGGACCAAAATGTAAGTTTTTGAAAAATATATTTTAATGATAGGAATAATAAGTTATGATGGAAACATAAGTTTGTCAATTAAAACTTCCCACATCTAGTTTTTGGGTAAAATGATGTAATAGCTCACATTTATGAAACACTTACTATGCAAGTGTTTCACAAACATTCAATCTTCACAACAGTTCTCTATCCAAATTCCTAAAAGAGTCTGAAACATATTGTTATAGTAAACATTTTTGGGTGAAAGTAAACATTATGAGCTGGGTATTAATAACAGCTTTAATTCATAGATTTAAAAAATTAGGATAATATTAAAGAATTAACACCAAGTCACACAAGTGGCATTAGTGAAAGCTTGGGTTTGAATGTCATTCTATTTGCCTCCAAAATTATCTTACTTAACCTACTATCCAACATCACCTTGTAGTAACTCACTGGGTATTTACCACATACTATATACACAAAAGATTCATGCCATACTTCCCTGAGAAACCCACTGAGTAAACAGCCAACTAACAGCCAAATGACTCTGCTTTGGTTTTTTAAATTACTTCTATGCCACTTTATTTTAGTCATGTGAGGTACAAAATAAATGTTAATTCTGATGCTTAAATTTCTGAGTATTTTTTTCTCTGAAAATACAGAACCTAATGAAATAAAATGAATAGAATAATATGATGCTGATTAAACTAGTTTTCTTTCAAATACAATGAAAACAAACATGTTCAAATATTTAAAAAAATCAATTTGTAAAATCTCTGTTGTAATAGCAAACAAGTAAGTATTTTACAAACAAGTAAAATACGTCCATAAGTTATCATGCCTAAGTTGCTTTAATAAAATAGTGCTGGGCATATTTATTCCTTACAATTAATTCTTAAAACATCATTCTGAAAAACACAAAAACCTTTGCAGAAAGTCTTTTAGAAATCAAGGCATGCAACACTGTAATGATTCATGGTTTTAGGCTTTATCTAAAGTCTTAGTTTTCTTTCCTTGGTTAAGTTTTCCTGGAAACATCAAGAGATATAAAAACTAGCCAAAAATAACTACAAAATCCGTTTAGCAATGGGTCATCTGAGTAGAATAAGATCACATAAAGCTTTACTTCTATTGGCTTATCTAGTCCTCTTTAAATGCAATCTTTTTTTAAAAAAAATATATTCAACAAGGGTGCTTTTTCACAGGCAAGCATGCCAAAGGAAGAGAGAAGTAAAGGTGTTTGAAAACAAGAGTTTATTCATTCAGCAAATTTTTTAGTGCTTTTTTTAAGCCAAGCATTCCTCTAAGCTCTGGAGATTGACCAGTAAACCAAACAAATATCAGAGCTGATATTCTAGTGACAGGAGGCATGGGCAGGAAGGAGTCAGAGAAAAAACAGACGAAGGCCAGAAATTGATGAGTACTGCAGAGAGAAGTAAAGTACACATTATGGACTGAATATTTCTGTCCTCTGAGAGTCATGTTTAATTCCTAACTCCTAGTATGTCTCTTTTTTGGAGACAGGTCCTCTAAGCAAGGAACTAAGGCCAAATTAGGTTAGAAAGGTAAGGAATCAGAATCAGAATTCTACAGGAATAGTGAGACCTCTTATAATAAGAGACAACAGAGAGCATGCTCTCTCTCTCTTTTTCTCTCCATCTGCAGGCATTGAGGAAAGGTTATGGAAAGATAGCCAGAAAGAGAGACTTTGTCACAAATCAAATCAGAAAGAATCTTAATCTTAGACTTCCCAGACTCCAGAACTGTAAGAAAGTACAACCCAGTCTGTTCTCCTTTGGTATGGCAGCCAGAACAGATTAATGCAGAAGGCTAGACAGAACTGTGCCTTTGGGAAGAAAGTGCCATTTTAAAGACAGATCTCATTGTATTAGTGAACTTTTAGCCAGAACCCAGAAGAGGTATGCAAGTAACTTTAGAGGCTGTCTGGAAGAAGAACGGACCCAGTACAGGGAACAGCAAGTGCAAATGCCCCGAGGAGAACGTCTCTCTGGAGAAACTGGAAACAGAAAGACACAAAAACAAAAACAATATGGCTAGAGAGGAGAGTAGTAAGACAACAGCCAAGAAGTAACCATACATCAGATCATGTCAAGCTATGTAGGCCATAGAGAGGACTGAAGTTTATTGAGAGAGAGAAGGAAACAATCAGAAGGTAGATTTAATTAAAACACACACAGGTGGCTATGTGTAGAATTGACTTTGGGAGAGGATAACAAAAGAGTAGAAATGGAAAAGGCGTTTTAGAGGCCATTAAAATAACTCAGGTATAAAATGAGGCAGTCTTGGAATAGGACTATAGCAAAGGAGGTGGTGAGAAGTAGTAATATTTTAGAAATATTTTGAAAATAAAATTGTAAGCATATTCTAATAGAATTCACAGGAAAATGTGAGAGAAAGACAAGAGCCTAGGAGGACCCACAGGATTACAATCAGGATCATAGAATCGAATGTGGTTTAAAACAGGAGAGAGATGATAGGATGGTGCCATATGATTGTTAAGAAAAAAAGTTCCACAAAATTGAGGTACCAATCATTGTTTGAGAGTCTCACAAAGGTCAAAAATTATTGTAGTTTGGACACTGGAAAAAGTAAGCCAGAGGAATAGGAAGTAGTGGTTTGCAGCTAAGATTTTGAAAGATGAACGTTCCATGTTATAACACATGGAACGTGAGTAAGGAGGTGAGTAAGTGGGTAAAGCAGTATGAGTAAAGATCATAAGATGTTGGAAAGCTGAAATATTAAGAACTCAGTGTATTACAGGTAATGAACATAAATATGCTCAGTACATTAAATTTATAGGAGAAAATGCCAGAATTTTATGCAGAGTTCTGTTAGCCAGAAGCTAAACCCTACAGCAAATGAGAAAGAGTGATTTAGAATTCCAGAGATACTAGCTCAGAAATGAAGTGACATAGGATGTCAGGAAGTTAAAAGGAGTTGGTATATTGTTCATGATTGTTTTAAAAAGGAAGGAAAAGAAATTATTGAGAAATGAAATGAACTGAGAAACGAATGACTATCCATCCCGAATTCTTATATTGAAATCCTAACCCCCAATATGATGGTATTAGAAGGCAGGGTCTTTGGGAGATAATTAGGTCATAGGGTAGAGCCCTCAGAAATGAGATTAGTGCCTTTAAAAAGGGACTACAGATAACATCACATCTTCACTCTCTTTTTCCAGTGTGAGAATACAAGGAAAACACTGCAGTCTGAAACTCAGAAGAGGGTCCTCAACATAACCCAACCATGCTGTCATTCAGCCTCTAGTATTGCCTGAAATAAGATTTTGTTGTTTATAAGTCACTCAGTTTATGGTACTTTGTTATGGCAGCCAGAAATGACTAAGACAGGAGACTTCAATAACAACCAGGGGGATATTTGCCACAGTTCACCTTATGGGAGTTTGAAAGAAGGAGGAAAACCCCCTTCCACTTGAGAGGGCTTCAGGAAGATGGTGTGTTTGGTAAATAGCAAGGTTTCAGTTAAGAAACAGAGATTTTTTTAAAACACAAAGAAAAGGAACTCTTAAAAGATTTCTCATGGGCACAGTAAAGAGTTTGGAAGAATCATTGTGGCAGAGGGCTACAGTGTGTGGGGCTGAATCAAAGTAGAATATGACCTATACAGAGGAGTATAAGCATAAAATTTCCCATGGTATTATATAGCCCAGAAGGATTGACCTTCTCTAAGTTACTGAGATGCAGCAATATAAAGCATGACAATTTCTTTATTTCATGGAAATAAGGAGAAGGGGGACAATTATTTTAAACAAGAGTCCTGAATACTTAAGCCCAGTACTTAAGCATGGAAGCCTCATAGTAGTTTATATTTGTGAGCAATGTTAGCAAAGAAATGGAGCTTGGACCTGTCAAAGAATAACTCAAAACTATTCGGTCATTAAAGAATAACTCAGACAGGTAAGGTAGGTCACACTTGTAATTCTAGCACTTTGGGAGGCCAAGGCGGGCAGATCATTTGAGCCTAGGAGCTCAAGACCAGTCTGGGCAACATGGTGAAACTGTCTTTTTACAAAATATACAAAAATTAGCCAGACATGGTGGCAAGCATCTGTAGCCCCCGCTACTCCAAAAGCTGAAGTGGGAGCATCGCTTCAGCCCAGGAGGTAGAACTGCAGTGAGTAATGATCATGCCACTGCACCCCAGCCTGGGTGACAGAGTGAGACCCCATCTCAATAAAAAACAGAATAACTTAGATATATTCATCAGGCATATTATTTGAATGTTTCAGAAAGTTTATGTCCATATGTGGGAAATTGCCTTTGAACTATTTTCTTTTTTTTTTTTTTATTTTTCCTTTTGAGACAGAGTCTTGCTTGTTGCCCAGGCTGGAGTGCAATGGCGCAGTCTTGGCTCACTGCAATCTCTGCCTCCCAGATTCCAGTGATTCTCCTGCCTCAGCCTCCAAGGTAGCTGAGATTACAGGCACCCACTGCCATGCCTGGCTAATTTTTGTACTTTTAGTAGAGACGGGGTATCACCATGTTGAGCAGGCTGGCCTCAAACTCTTGACCTCAGGTGATCTGCCAGCCTCAGCCTTCCAAAGTGCTGGGATTATAGGTGTGAGCCACCATGCCTGGCACTGTTTTCATGGAACAAAAGAAAAAAGCATGATTGATAAAATAGAAGGTAGAGAAGGGATAAGGAAATTTCAGGTAATCTGGGAATGATGAGTCTTGGTTGGTTTTCATTGTGGAATAAATCGATTAGCTGGCATCTATCACAGGTGAGTGTCACTGTGGAGAGTGTCCTTGAGCAGGCTGTCTAGGGATATTGAAAGTGTATCTGTAGAGCATATATGACAGGCTGTGTCTATGCAGTACCTGCTACCATCCTTCCATTAGGAGCCACACCATGGTAAGGCCAAGTCTGCGCCATGTTTTTATTAGTTCTCAAATTAGGATTTGAGTTATTTTCATATTAAAAGAAGTTTGGAGCCAGGGGCATCGGCGCACACCTGTAATCCTATCACTTTGGGAGGCCAAGGCAAGAGGACAGCTTGAGTTTAGGAGTTTGTAACCTGCCTAGGCACGATAGTGAGACCCCACCTCTATACTTTCTTTTTTAATTAGCTGGGTGTGGTGGCGTATTCCTGTGGTCTTAGCTACTTGGGAGGTTGAGGTGAAGGGACTCTTGAAGCCAAGAAGTTTGAGGCTGTAGTGAGCTGTCATTACACCACTGCCTTCCAGTCTGGGCAAGAGTAACATCTTGTATCAAAAAAAAAAAAAAAAAAAAGTTTGGGAGTCCTCTATGTCACAATATTAAAACAGAGAACAAGAAGAGATAAAAAGCAGTTATGTCATGAAAAAGAAAACATTTCTCTGTTATAACAATCAGAAAGTGGCTGGTGTTTCCATGTTTTGTTTTGTTTTAGTTTTAGAGATAGGGTCTCACTCTGTCACCCAGGCTGGAGTGCCGTGACATGATCAGAGCTTGCTGCAACCTTGAACTTCTGGCCTGAAGAGATACTCTCCACACCCCTCCTCCCCTCCTAAGTATCTGGGATTACAAGTATGAGCCACTGCACCTGGCTTGATGTTTGAAAACAAAGGGGCCAATTCCTTATTCGTAGAGTTTTGAAATTGTATACTATAAATTTGATTAATACTCATATCTGTATATGATGCCCAAGGATACAGTATAATGTGTCAGTGTTTTATTCTTTATTGTGGATCATTACTCCCGATTAACATTTTTCTAAAGTTGAAGGAATTTTGTGTTTATTCTAAACAGATATATAGAATTGGAAGACGTAAACTGAGCAATGAAGTTCAGGTTATGATTCTTAAATTCATATGAAAAAGCTCTACAGTACATTTGGAAGATGTTCTGTTGAAAAGCCTGATTTCTATTTAGTTACATCACATATTTTAAACATATATTCGAGCAGTTAGGACTTTATGATGCACATAACAGAAAACTCAACTCAAGCCTGCTTAATAAAGAGGATTTATTGTCCCCTATAATGTCAGTAGCCAGAACTAGGTCAGATGTCAGGATGTGTTTGATTCATTGAACCAGTATTAATTTTTTACAACATTTGAACCATTTTACTCTGCCATCTAGGGTCTCAGTGTCACTCTAAGAAAAGCATCCCGTTGGGTCACAAGATGACTATCAATAATCCCTGGATCCTGGATCCTCCTCTAAGTCGATAGGAGGAGGGAGAGTTTGAAGAGGGAAGAATATTTCTTCTAAGAAATCTTTCAGCAAACATCTTGTATCTCATCAGTCTCTACTCAAGTACCTACCTATCTTTGAACCAATAATGCTAATAATGTATTTCACTGATTAGCCATTCCTCATCCACATGATTCATACAGTAAACCAAAGGTGAAATCACCTTTCTTAAAGCATAGAGACCAGTCAGTGGAGATGTGGACATCTGAAGAAAAGCAAAGTTAGAGCCGAAAGAAGAAGAAATTGAAACTGGGAAGTAAAACATAATGTCTATTTAACAACCAAGCAGGTCAGTAGCAGAACATAACAAATATCTTTTTCCACAAACAATATTGGATGAAAGATAGTGGATGTGCTTATTACACTTTCACGAAACACTTCTAAAACACAGATCATGTGATTATTAGCAATTGATGGCATATTGCTTCATTCTAATAAACCTAGCTTAGACCGGTTGACTCATCAGAAAATGTACCTTTAGCACTCAACTTTCCAGTTGTTTTCATTATACTATAGCCTGAAAGAGTAAAAATAATATCTAACAACTCTCTTCCTTTTGGGTTCTTGCTTATATTTACTCCACCCAAATTAAGACTGAGTTGTTCTTGACCAGGTGCAGTAGCTCATGCCTGTAATCCCAGCACTTTGGGAGGCCAAGGCAGGCAGATCACTTGAGGTCAGGAGTTCAAGACCACCCTGGCCAACATGGTGAAACCTTGTCTCTACCAAAATTATAAAATATTAGCCAGGTATGGTGGTGGGGCTTGGGACTGTAATCCCAGCTACTAGGGAGGTGAGAAAGGAGAATTACCCGAACTCAAGAGGCAGAGGTTGCAGTGAGCCAACACCACGCCACTAAACTCCAGCCTGTATGACAGAGTGAGACTGCATCTCAAAACAAAAACAAAATTAAGTTGTTCCTCTCCTTTAAGATAAAGGAGCAGATTGTTCTTGAATAATTTGTATGACTGAGAACAAGGCTCCAGGGGAAAGTTAATTCTCTTAAGGGCGTGATTTAAGACACAGTGAGTCTGTTCACACTCTGAGTCTCTATACCTTCCTTTTTAGATAATATATAGGTCTCAAGACTGTCATCTTTCTACCATAGCCAGATGTGCTAGGTTAGCTATACATAATCACAATATTAAAGAAATGCATTTAATTTTTATTTTGAAACTCATAGCAGGAGCTCTAGCGTTATTTGAAATAGAATTGCAAATTTAAACTGATATATTTTAGTTCATGTTTTTGATATGAAGAAAAAAAAAAGGAGAGATAAAAACAGGACCACAGAAATGGCTCTGTGTTACTGCCCATATTTTTTTTATTAGAAAATGCAGGTGTAGAAGTCAGCCTTTTTTAGCTCCTTGTCACAGTGAGTTTATTCTGTCACACCTACTGAGTCAATGGTGGATGAGACAGAGTAGTGCTATTAAAGAATCAGCCATTAGAAACAGCATTCCAGAAAAGACCTTTTGCAAAAACTCACTTTGGTGCTAATGTTTGGCTCTGCAAAAACTATAAGCTCATTTTCAGTCTTAGGATAAAAGTATATAACCCTGGCAATGTATTGCTTTTTTTTTTCATTTTATCAGATATTTGTTCACTATTAACCAGGCAACAGGCTTGTCAGCTTTACAATTTAATTCTAAAGATTCAATAGAGAATAGAAAGAAAATCATACAGGCATATCTCATTTTATTGTGCTTTGCTTTATTGTGCTATGAAGATACTGTATTTTCTAAAAATTGAAGGATTGTGAAAAATCCTATGTTGAGCAAGTTTATCAGCAAAAGTTTCCCAACAGCATGTGTTCACTTTGTGTCTCTGTGTCAAAATATTTGAAACTTTTCATTATTATTATGTCTGTCACTGTGATCTGAGATCAGTGACATTTGATGTTCCTACTGTCACTGTTTTGGGATGCCACAAATTGTGCCCATATGTGACCACAGACTTCATCAGTAAATGTTTATGTGCTGACTCCTTCAATGATTGGCCACTCTCTGTCCTTCTCTTCAGGCCTCCCTATTTCCTGTAATAAAACAATATTGATTTTTCAAAAACATTGAAATTGGCCTGATTAATAATGCTACAATGGCCTTTAAGTGTTGAAATGAAAGGCCATCTACCATTTTAAAAGAAAAGCTAGAAATGATTAAGGCTTATGAGGAAGGCAAGTCAAGAGCTGAGACAGACCAAAAGCTAGCTCTCCTGCACCAGTTAGCTAAGCTGTCTGGATAGAAGATCAACCTAACCACAACATTTTCTTAAGCCAAACCATAATCCAGAGCAAGGTCCTAGCTCTCTTCAACTCTGTGAAGGCTGAGATAGGTGAGGAACTGTAGAAAACAAGTTTGAAGCTAGTAGAGGTTGGTTCATGAGATTTAAGAAAAGAAGCCATTTACATACAAAAAAGTGCAAGGTGAAGCAGCAGGTAGTGATGTAGAAGCTGCAGCAAGTTATCCAGAAAATCTAGCTAAGATAATTTACAAAGGTTGTTCGATTACACAACAGATTTCTGATGTACATAAAATAGCCTATTGGAGCATATCATCTAAGACTTTTATACATCAGGAGGAGAAGTTAATGTCTGGGTTAAAATATTCAAAGGAAAGGCTGACCTTATATAGCTGGTGACATTAAGTTAAAGTGAGGACTCACTCACCATTTCCAAACTCTTAGGGCACTTTAGAATTCTCCTAAACCTACTCTGCCTTGGCTCTATTAAAAAACGACAACAACAAAGCCTGTATGACGACACATCTGTTTATAGCATGGCTTATAGAACATTTTTATACCACTATTGAGACCTACTGCTCAGAAAAAAAGATTGTTTTCAAAATTTTACTGCTCACTGACAATGTACATAGTCATTGAAGAGCTCTGATAGAGAGGAACAAAGAGATTAATGTTGTTTTCATGCCTGCTAACACAACATCCATTCTGCAGCCTATGGATCAGAGTCATTTTTACTTTGAAACGTTATTTAAGTCATGCACTTCATAAGGCTATAGCTCCAATAAATAGTGATTCCTCTAACACAGCAGACCTTAAACTTTTTGGCAGCAGAGACCAGTTTCATGGAAGACAGTGTTTCCATGAAATAGGGGGGAGGGATGGTTTTGAGATGATTCAAGCATATTACATTCATTTATTGCATTCTTTATTTCTATTATTATTATAATATATAATGAAATGAATACACAACTCACCATAACGTAGAATCAGTAGGAGCCCTAAGCTTGTTTTCCTACAACTAGAGGCTCCTATCTGGGGGTGATGGGAGGCAGTGACAGATCATCAGGCATTAGATTCTCATAAGGAGAATGCAGCCTAGATCCCTCACAGGAATGGTTCACAACAGGGCTCGTGTGTGCCTATGATAATCTAATGCTGCCACTCATCTGACAGGAGGTGGAGCTCAGGAGATAATACCAGCCATGGGGAGCAGCTGTGAATACAGATGAAGCTTTGCTTACTCACCCACCACGCACCTCCTGCTGCACAGCCCATTTCCTAACAGGCCCAGGTGTTGGGAACCACTGCTCTAACCCATCTAGACAAAGTAATCAAAATCCTTCTGGAAAGAATTTTCATTCTAAGTGTCACTAAGAACATTTATGATGCATGAAAAAAAAGTAAAATTACCAACATTAACAGGAATTTAGAAGGAGATGATTTTGACTTTCATGGATGACTTTGA
The DNA here is from genome assembly GCF_001604975.1 of Cebus imitator. Taxonomy (NCBI): domain Eukaryota; kingdom Metazoa; phylum Chordata; class Mammalia; order Primates; family Cebidae; genus Cebus; species Cebus imitator. The sequence goes on along the minus strand of NW_016107373.1, from coordinate 7,700,592 downwards.
GGAATTCAAGACATTGGTGGAGGAAGTCACTGCAGGTGTGGTGGAAATAGCTAGAGAACCAGACTTAGAAGTGAAGCCTAAAGATTTGACTGAATTGTGGCAATCTCATGATAAAATTGAACAGATGAGGAGTTCCTTGTTAGAGATGAGCAAAGGAAGTGGTTTCTTGAGATGAAATCTACTGCTGGTTAGGATGTTGTGAACACTGCTGAAATGACATCTAAGGCTTTAGAATATTATATAAATTTAGTTGATAGGCATCAGCAGCATGTGAAAAGATTGACCTTAATTTTGAAAGAAGTTCTACTGTGGATAAAATGCTATAAAAGGGCATCACATGCTACAGAGAAATCTTTTGTAAAAGGATAGTCAATTGATGTGGCAAATTTCATTGTTGTCTTTTTTCCAGGAATTGCCACCCCAGTCTTCAACAAATACCACCCTGTTCAACAGTCATCAAGGGCAAGGTAAAACCATCCAGCAACAAAATTTACAACTAAGTGAAGACTGGGATAAGTGTTAATATATTTTTAGTAATAAAGTATATTTAAATTAAGGTATATACTTTGGTTTTTTAGACACAAATCTATCTCACACCTAATAGAGTGCAGTGTAGTATAAACATAACTTTTATATGTTCTAGGAACCAAAAAACTTGTGTGATTTTCTTTATTGAGACATTTGTTTTATTTCAATTGACTGGTACTGAACCAGCAATCTCTCTAATGTATGCCTATACATTTCCCTGAGCACTTCTCAACTTGCCAACCTAAATTTAAATTACAGTTAAATGACTATAATAAAGCTAAGTTAATAGGTTTGTCTCACTTGCTAAAAGTTGACTAAATTTAATGCTGGAAAATCAAAACCTTCTTGGTGCATTGGTGGTTCCTATTATTTATGAAAAGCTAAAAGTGAATTAACATAAAGTGCAACATATTCCTTGAGGAAGGCTGTTAATCGTGGCCCATGTTTTCCTTCTGTTGGTGGTAGGGGGTGGGTAGGGTGGTTTTTCAGATGCAAGGCATATTTTTGTTATCCATATTTTGCAGAGAGCTCATTTGAATCATAGGCCTCATAGCACATGGCAGGAAGGCAAGTTATCAGGAACAAAGGATAAAATAGGCTTCAGGAATTTCTTAGCATCTTGAAACACTTTTAGAACCTTCTGTTTATGACGCCAGCTCTTTCTAGTATAAAACCAGATTGCTGCAATACAGTTCTTCCATATAATACCAAGGGGGAAATGAATTACTCAACATGGATCCAACAGAAAAGAAAAAAACACTGAATATGTCAGATCAGTAACTATATCCTTGAAAATAGGTAATTTTATTTATATATCATTATAATACTTGTATATTCAATGTGAGAAAATTAGACTACATGATTTCTAATGCTCTATTTTTAACTATGACTATGATTTTACTTAAGAAATTTACAAAATGACCCAGGATTTAATAAAAGAGTGGATTTTTATATATTTCATTAAATATAAGATTCTACTGTTTGCCAAATATGTCAATATTTTATTAATCATTAAGAAACTATAAATGCTGTCACATAAACCATTATGTTTTATCACTTAGACTTTTTAATTTAAACTTTTAAAATAAATCTTCTGTTATATCTTCCTCTTGTTTAAACATAAAAAGAAAATTAGGAACAGAAAAAAAAATACAGTTTTCCTGAAAAATTGTCTCGAGGTCTTATTCTTATTAATTTTTTTTGAATTGACAGAAAAAAGTACATCTTTAGAATGTAAAAAATATTATTTTGAAGTACATATACATTTGCAATAAATAAATCTTGCTAATTCACATATAGATTTCTGCTATAGTTATTATTTTTGTGGTGAGATCACTTTACATCCAGTCTCAGCATTTTTTAATACAGTATAAAATTCTTAAGTATAGTCACCATATTGTACACCAAATTTCTTTAACTTATTTCTCTTATTTAACTAAAATTTTGTATCCTTTGACCAACATCTTCCTAACCCCCCTACTACCAACTACCCTGTTCCTTGGTAACCACTATTCTACTCTACTTCTATGAGAACAACTTTTTTAGATTCCACTTATGAGTGAGATCATGTGGTATTTGTCTTTCTGTGCCTGGCTTGTTTCACTTATAATGCCCTCCAGGTTCATCCACGTTGTCACAAATGACAGGGTTTCCTTCCATTTTTATGCTGGAATAGTATTTCATTGTGTATATGTATCACATTTTATTTATCCATTCCTCCATTGAAAGATATTTAGGTTGAATCTGTATCTTGGCTATTGCGAATAATGATGCAATAAACAGGGGAGTGCAGATATCTCTTTGATTTACTGATTTTATCTTCTCTGGATGCCTATGTAGGAGTGAAACTGTGGGATCGTATGGTAGTTCTGTTTTTTATTTATTGAGAAACCTTCATACTGTTTTCTATAATGGCTATACTACTTGCATTTCCACCAACGGTGTGTGAGGGTTCCCTTTTCTCTACATCTTTGCCTGTTGTCTTTATGATAAAAACCATTTTAACAGGTGTGAGGTGTCTCATGGTAGTTTAACTTGTATTTTCCTTATGATTAGTGATGATTTTTCACATACCTGTTGATGATTTGCATGTCTTCTTTTGAGAAATGCCTATTCAGGTCCTTTGCTTATTTTTAAATTCAATTATTTGTTTTCTTGTTATTCAGTTGTCTAAGTTCTTTGCATGTTTTAAATATTAATCTCTTATCAGATGTATGGTTTACACACATTTTCTCCTATTCTCTAGGTTGCCTCTTCACTCTTTTTTAAGTTTTTTTCCACTGTGCAGAAGCTTTTTAGTTTGAAGTAATCTCGTATGACTATTTTTGCATATGTTGCCTGTGTTTTTTGGGTCATATACAAATGCATTACCTAGACAAATGTCATACAGCTTTTCACTGTTTTTCAGTAGTTTCATAAATTGGGGTCTTACATATGTTTTTAATCCATTTTAAGTTGATTTTTGTCTATGATGTTGAGTAAGGGTCTAATTTCATTCTTCGGCATGAGGATATCCAGTTTTCCCAACACCATTTATTGAAGAGAGTACTTTTTCCCTACTGTATGTTCTTGGCACTTTTGTCAAAAATGAGTTGGCTGTAAGTGCTAGGATTTATTTCTGGGCTCTCAATTCTGTTCTCTTGGTATGTTAATGCCATGATGTTTTGGTTACTATAGCTTTGCAGTATATTTTGAAGGAACATAGTGTGATTTCCTCCAGCTTTGTTCTTTTTGCTCAAGATTGCTTTGGCTATTCAGGGTCTTTTTTAGAGGTCCATAAGACATGACAATTCGTTTTCTGTTTCTGTGAAGAATGTCTTCGGTATTTTGAAAGAAATGATGTAGAGTCTTAAGATCACTTTGGGCAGTATGGATATTTGAACAATCTTAATTTTCTCATTCCATGTACACAAGATATAGTTGCATTTATTTATGTCTTCTTCAGGTACTTCCATCAATATTTTGTCATTTTCCATGTAAAGATCTTTAATCTCTTCATATTTATTCATAAGCATTTTATTTTTGTTAATAATTATAAATGAGATTACCTTTTTTACTTCTTTTTCAGATTGTTTGCTATTAATGCATAGAAATGTTACTTTTTAATTTTTTTTTCTTCAGAGGCAAGGTATTGCTAAACTACCCAGGCTGATCTTGAACTCCTGGCCTCAAGTGATTCCCCGAACTTCAGCCTCCCAGTGCTGGGATTACAGGTATGAGCCATTGTGCCCAGCCTCATGACTAAATTTTTATGCTAATTTTATATCCTGCAACTTTACTAAATTAGTTTAGTAGTTCTAACATTTTTTTGCGGAGTTTTTACAGTTTTTTATGTAAAATCATGTCACCTGCAAACACAATCATTTTGACTTCTTCTTTTCCAATTGAGACACCTTTTATTTTTTTTTATTTTTTCTAATTGCTATGACTGTGGTCTCCAGTACAATATTGAATACAAGTGACAAGAATGGGCTACCTTGTCTTGTCCTAGGTCTTAGAGAAAAATCTTTCAAATTTTCACCATTAGATATAATATTAGTTTTGGGTTTAGCATTTATGGCCTTTATTTTATTGCAGTACATTCATTCTATATCTAATTTTGTGTTTTTATCAGAAAATAATGTTGAACTTTGTTAAATGATTTTTGTGCATCTATTTAAATGGTCACATTGTTTTTATCTTTCATGCTGTTAATGGGTTTAACACATGTATTGATTTATATTTATTGAATCATCCTTGCATCTCTCTGATGAAACTAATTTTATTATGGTAGATAATCTTTTCATCATGCTATTGAATTCAGTTTATAAGTATTTTGCTGAGGATTTATGCATCTATGTTCTTCAGAGATATTGACTTATTATTTTCCTATTTTTGTAGTGTCTGTCTGGCTTTGGTATCAGGATTCTGGCTTTGTAAAAGGTGTTTGGAGGTATTCCTTCCTCTTTAATTTTTTGGACGAGTTTGAGAAGAATTGGTATTAGGTCTTGTTTAAGTGTTTGATAGAATTTAGTATGAGGCTATTAAGTCCTGAGCTTTCCCCTGATGGAAGAATTTTTATTAATGATTTAATTTACTTGTTCATGATTGATCTGTTAGCATTTTCTATTTCTTTATAACTTAGCCTTGGCTAGTTGTGTGTCTCAAGAAATTTCATTTTTTGTTGGTTGTCCAATTTATTGATGCATAATTATTTGTAGTAATCTCTTATGATTCTTTGTATTCCTGTAGTATCAGTTGTAAGGTCTCCTCCTTCATTTCTGAATTTTTAAAATATTCTTTTCTTAGATATTTTGCTGATATTGTTTACCTTTTAAAAAGCAATTCAGTTTTATTGATCTTTTCTATGGTCTTTCTACACTCTGTTTTGTTTATCTCTGATTTGATATTTGTTATTTCCTTCCAACTTTGAGATTACTTTATTGTTTTCTCAGTTTTTTGAGATGCAACATTTTACTTGAAATTTTTCTTCTTTTTTGTTAAAAGTCTTTATTACTATGAACATCCCTCTTAAAGCTGCTTTTGCTGTATTTCAGGGGGTTTGGTATGTTGTTTGTTCATTTTTGTTAGTTTCAAGACATTTTAAAATATCCCTTTTAACTGTTTTATTAAACTATTGGTTGTTTAGGAGCATGTTGTTTAATTTGCTTGTATTTGTAAATATTCTGAGAGTTTCTCCTGTTACTGATTTCTAGTTTTACATCATCATGATCAAAAAGATACTTGATATAATTTCAGTCTTCTTAAATGTGTTAAGACTTGTTTTGTGGCATAACATATGATCTATTTAGGAAAATGTTCCATGTTAAGTTGAAAAGAATAAGCATTCTGTAGCTGTTGGACAGAATGTTCTGCATATGTCTCTTAGGTCCATTTAATTTAGTGTAGTTTAAGTCCAATGTTTCTTTGTTGATTTTCTGTCTGTATGATCTGTCCATGCTAATAGTTGGATGTTGGCATCTCCTGTTATTACTGTGTTCTAGTCTATGTCTCCCTTCAGATATTGTTATATTTGCTTTGTTTATGTGCTCCAATATTAAGTGCATATATATTTACAATTATTACATTATCTTGATGATTTGACTCCTTTATCATTATATAATGACTTTTGCTGTCTCTTTTTTCATAGTTTTTATCTTAAAGACCATTTTATTGGATGTAAGTACAGATCCTCCTGCTTTCTTTTGGCTTCCATAAGCATGGACTATCTTTTTCAATCGTTTTCTTTCAATCCATGTGTGTCCTTTTCAGGTGAAATGAGTCTCTTATAGCCAGCATATAATTGGGTCTTTTTGCTTTTCTTAATCCACTCAAAACACTCTATATCTTTTGATTGGATATTCATCCATTTGAATTCAAGGACTAACTGCTGTCATTTTGTTGTTTTCTGGTTGTTTTATTCCTTTTTTTTTTCTCCTAATTGTCTTCCTTTGTGGCTGTTATTCTCTTGAATAGTATGTGTTGACTCTAGGTTTTTGCTTTGCAGTTACCACGATACCTACCAAAAAAAATCTTGTAGTCATAACAGATTATTTTAAGCTAATAAAAAATTTTATACCCCTAGAAAAAACAAACAAAAAGGCCAGGCACAGTGGCTCACACCTGTAATCCCAGCACTTTGGGAGGCAGAGGCGAGCGGATCATGAGGTCAAGACTTTGAGACCAGCCTGGCCAAAATGGTAAAATCTTGTCTCTACTAAAAATACAAAAATTAGTTGGGGATGGTGACGTATGCCTGTAATCTCAGCTACTCAAGAGGCTGAGACAGCAGAATTGCTTGAACCCAGGGGCAGAGGTTGCAGTGTGCTGAGATTGTGCCACTGCACCCCAGCATGGAAAACAGAGCAAGACTCTGTCTTGGGGGGAAAAAACAAACAAACAAAAAAACCCTACTCTTTTACTCTACCCACTCTGTATGTTGATTTTTCTATGTCACAATTTACATATCTTATATTACATAACCCCTTTAACAAATTATTATAGTTATTACTATATTTAACAGTTTTGTCTTTTAACTTTTATACTAAAGATATAAGTAATTTACACATTGCCATTACAATATTAGAGTATTCTGAATTTGACTGTGTACTTGCTTTTACCAATGAGTTTCATATTTTCAGAGGTTTTGTGTTACTCATTAGCAACTCTAAGTTTAAAGAACTCCCTTTAGCATTGCTTGTAAGACAAGTCTGGTTGCTATGAACTTTATCAGCTTTTGCTTGTCTGGGAAAGTCTTTCACCTTCATTTTTAAAGAACAACTTTTCTGGTAATAGTATCCTTGGTTTAAAATGTTTTTCCTTCAGAACTTTGACTATATCATCCCACTGTCTCCTGTCTTGTAAGGCTTCTGCTGAAAGTCTGCTGCTAGTTTTATTGGAGCTCACTTATATGACATCTGCTTCTTTTCTTTTGATGCTTTCAGGATCTTCCCCATCTTTGGTTTTTGACCATTTGATTATATTTCTCAGAGTAATCTTCTTTGGATTTAATCTGATTGGAGACCTTTGACCTTCCTGTGCCTGGCTATTTACATCTTCCTCCAGGTTTGGAAAGTTTCTTGTTACAATTTCTTTAGCATGTTTTTTACTCCTTTATTCTTCTCTTCTTCTTTAGCTCCTACGACTCCTGTGACTTTGATACTGTTCAAAAAATCCTACAGTTTCTTATATTTTGTTCTTTTTCTTTATTCTCTTTTGTATATTTTCAAATAACCTGTCTGAATTGATAGCTTTTTTTAATACTTGATCAATTCTGTTGATGATATTATATTTTTAAATTTTACTTGTGTTTTTCATCCTCAGGATTTCTGTTGAATTTTTAAAATTATTTCAATTGCTATTAAATTTCTTGCTCTTGACACATTGTTTTTCTAATTTCACTGAATTATTTTTTTGTATTTTCTTGAAGTTTTTTGAGCTTCTTTAAAACAGTTATTTTGAATTCTTTGTCATGCAACTAATATAGCTATAATTCTTTAGGGTCAGTCACTGGGCAACTTCTTTTGTTTGTTAGGTGGTGTCATGTTTCTTTGCTTGCTCTTGATCCTTGTAGCGGTGTGTCAATGTCTTTGCATTGGAAGAAATATTAACAGATACATATTACAGTCTTTGCAGGTCTACAAAATAACCAGACTAGTTTTGTCTGAGAAAGCCCTGCAGCAGCTACAGTCCTGGGACAGGCCAGAAGCCTGAGGCAACTATAGCTATCACGGAACTTTCAGAAACTCAAGGCTTGCTGTAAGAGGTGCAGTGTTGAGGCATGCCAAAAGCCTGATTACCTGAGAACTGCACTGCTTTTCAGAAGTTGGACTAATACCTACGGTTGCTATCTTTTGCCTTTTTAATAATGTTGTTTTAAAATGAATTTGTTGTGCTTTACATGTTTATCAGCTTTTGGGTTGGGTAAAAAGGATATTCCCTAGGCTTTTAAATTGTAGTGAAGGCTATTTGAAAAAACAAACTTTTGAATATTTGAAAAAAAAATTAAAATGTGCCATACCAGAAGCCCAAGACCACTGAAGACCACCTGTTGCTGAGAACTGTCCAAAACCTGGGGTGGCTGAAATTGGCCCAGTGGTTGTGCTGTTCAGATATCAAGTCTGAAAGTCCTGTACAGTTAGTGCTTGACTTACGACCACGGTCGGGACCGTGGGCCGGTCATAACACGATTTGGTCATAAGTTGAGTTGGCTATATGTACAGTTGAAATGGTGCACAATTTGATGGTAGTGCTGCCGGAGGCTGGTCCGCACTGTCGTACGCCCAGCTGGGCAACGTTTGCGCTGCCAGACGCGGAGCAGTCATGACTAGCCATTGTGGTCGTAAAGTCGAATGGTCGTAAGTTGCATAGGTGGTAAGTCGATCAATAGCTGCACTCACATTTCTCTTTCTCCCAAGCAGATGGTATCTCTTCCAGTACTATATTTTGTAGTGTTGGTACAGGGTGATTGTGGATAAGGTAAAGCTGCCCCTCTTATCCTATTCGATACATCTTCCTACCCTGTCTAATGCTTCATCCAGGTATTGTGATCTTTCACCTGCTTTAATTAGCTTTTAGGAAGATGTTTTCATGTATGAATAGTTATTCAAATTGATATTTCTATAGGTGAGACGATGGCTTGAGAGTCTACCCCACTATCTTGCTCTGCCTTTCTGGGATCTACACTTGAATCAATTTTCAACTTAAAAAGTTTGTGTTTCATACTTTTACAAATGGTAACCTCTTTTGTGCTAAGAAGAGCTTTAATAATATGGCATTTCTTAAAAGAGTGTTCCAGTCTTATTTCTTAGAAGTATTCTCAAGCCATTGATGTACATACTGTAACTTTTAGTACAGATGCTTTCAAAAGAAAGTTTTGAGACAAGAATCATGACATCTATTACTTCTTTAAATGGTCCATCAATGGTTTGTTAACTGAATAGTCAAGTGATTACAGTTGTACTGTCATGCAATCTGCAAAACCAATTTTACACACTGCGTGACTTGAGAACTATGATGCAAAAGCCACCTTATAGAAAGTGTCTATATAACATAATCAATTGTAAGATACATCTGACTTATAAAATATTAAAATGTGTGGGAAGGCATCTTGGAACAATGACACATAATATATAATATAATAAGTATTAGTTTCAGGGTATGTGTAGTCAGCATGGCCAACTAGAAGCAGCTAGGGTATGTGGCTGTCATGTAGAGGAACAAAATGGCCAAGTAAATACAGCACCTTCAACTGAAACATCCAGGTATTCACATTGGGACTAATCAAGGAAACAACTTTACCCATGGAGAATGGAGAAAACCAAGGAAAAACAATGGTTCACCTGGGAGCAATATGGAGCTCAGAGAACTTCCCCAACCCAGGGAAGCAGTGAGTAAATGTGCTACATTCTCCCAAGGATCTTTGTAACCCTCAGTTCAGGAGATCCTTCATGAACCCACTCCACCAAGGACTTTAGTCAGACACACAGAGCTATGTAGAGTTTCAGCAGAGCAGCCGCTCAGGCATGCGTGGAGACACAGGAGCTTTATATACTCTGGTTCTGGGCTTCCTCAGCAAAAGTAACTGCAACTCTGGCAAAACAGGAGTTTAGATCTCTTTACATACCCCTAGGAAAGCAAATGAACCTATGGGGCTGAGCAGCAATAGTCTGCAGGTCCCAATTCTACAACACCTCACTGGATAAAACCCACTGGTTTGGAATTCCAGGCAGGTACTGGCAATAATGATGTGCCTGAAGGAAGCACTAAATATAGAAAGGAAAGACCGTTACCAACTACTATAAAAATACACTGAAGCACACAAACCAGTAATCCTATAAAGCAACCATATAAACAGGTCTACAAAATAACCATCTAAGATCATGACAGAATCAAATTCAAACAATCAATAATAACCTTAAATGTAAATGGGCTAAATGCCCCAATTAAAAGACACAGAGTGGAAAGCTGGATAAAGAACCAAGACCCATTGGTGTGCTGTCTGCAAGACACCCATCTCACATGCAGTGACACACAGGCTCAAAATAAAGGGATGGAGGGAAATCTACCAAATAAATGCAAAACAGAAAAGGAAAAGTTGCAATACTAGCTTCTCACAACATGGACTTTAAAAATAATAAAGATAAAAAATTCAAAGGATGGCATTACATAATGGTAAAGGGTTCAATTCAACAAGAAGAGCTAACTATCCTAAATATATATGCAACAAACAAAGGAGCACCCAGATTCATAAAGCAAGTTCTTACAGACCTTCCCCTTTGCTGCTCTCCTGAAAGTTTGTGACTTCTCACAAAATCTGGTTATTTGAAAGTGTTTAGTACTTCCCCATTTGCTCTCAAAATCTGGTTATTTGAAAGTGTGTAGCACTTCTCCCTTTGCTCTCTCTCCTGCTGGCCATGTGAAGACATGCTTGCTTACCCTTTTTCTTTCAACATGATTGTAAGTTTCCTGAGGCCTCCCCAGAAGCAGAACCCTATATAACCCACAAAACTGTGAGCAGATTAAATCTGTTTTCCTTACAAATTACCCAGTTACAGATATTCTTTTATAACAGTACAAGAATGGACTAATATACTCCATCTTCTCAAAGTAATGGTAGATACCAAGCTGAGCCACATTCTAACAGTGAGAAAAGACTGGATATTTCAAATATTCAATTGATTTAATTAATTCAATTACTGTGACTGTTAGCATCTATGTAGAAAAATGTGAGGGAATTGTCAGTTGTGTTTTTTAAATGATGGACAAAAAATATTTACTGTATAGATTGAGAAAAGAAATAATTTGACAGAGTTGAAAGAAGAATGAAAAGGACCTACTGGTGGAAAAGAAGTGATGAAGGGTTTTATTGAACATAATCAAGTCAGTTTTCTGTCTGGGAAAAGAGTAACTGTGGTCAGAGTTTAGAATGCATGAAAAATGTGTTTGAGGGAGGAAAATTTACAATAGGGAACAAGTTAAATGGTAGGAATTTAAAGGTGAGTGGGTGAGGAGAAGAGAGTAAATCTTCGGGGTCATCAAGTAAACTAAGAGGCCAAATGTTGGGAGGATTACCTTTATAGACATAAAATCAATCAAAATGATATGTGCTTTAGTAGAACACTATGAGCAGGTGATGAATTTCCTGATAAATTGTGGAGATTACGCTCTAGAAAACAGAAGGTGAGTATAATCAACTGGGGGTGGTAAGTAGAGAATTAAATGTTGCAGAATGGCATTCCTCCGAAAGGAGTACATTTGCTTTTAATATTTGTGGGTAGAGGATTAATAGCTCATAAGCAGTGGTAGTCAACAATCATAATTTACTGAAAAGTAGATAATGTCTGGGATAAAAATATTGAGAAAAAATAATTTAAATTTAAAGGTTTTAATTTTAAAATCTTTGATGGAGTCAGTTTCCTTTGTTTGCTGTTCCACCCAACCTCACATCTTCACATCAAGTTCTTTACCAACATAAACATCTGTCTTAGTCTGTTTAGCCTGCTATAACAAAATACAAAATACCTTAAACTGGGTAATTTATAAACAACAAAACTTGTTGCTCATAGTTTTGGAGGCTGGGAATTCCAAGATCAAAGCACCAGCATACTTGGTATCTGGTGAGCTTGCTCTCCGATTTATAGATGCTACGCCTTCTCACTGTGTTCTTGCATTGTGAAAGGGGTGAACATCTCCCCCAGTTCTCCTTTATAAGGGCATAATCCCATTCAGAGGGTGGAGCCTTCATAACCTAATTACATCCCCCAAATCCTATCTCTTAATAATATCACCACATTTGTAAATTATGTTTCAACATATAAACTTGTGGGAGAGAGACAGAAACACTCAGACCACAGAAATACCCAATGCTGAATCACACCAATAGTGTCAGGGTTTTATATGCTTTCACTCATAGTTAGGTATGGTTTGGTAATACCTACTCTATGGTGTCCATAAGTCTCTATCTGAAAAATTACATATTATTTTAGAACCCTGCTGAAAGGGTTCTGAAACTTACTCATACTATTCTCAGGTTTCTCATTCTCTTCGCTGTCATCACCATCCACCAGCACATCTGATAGTTATCTTCCATGCATTCTGATGGCTTTTAGTGCATAGTTTCATTAGTACGCTTTTTTCATTCTGTAACAAATTTTTTAAATTATTATATATTATTATTTATATGAGCAGTTTAGTTACATGGGTAAATTGTGTAATGGTAAGATTCGGGTAAGGTTATAGTGTGCCCACCACCCAAATAGTGAACAATTTATCCAATAGATAATTTTTCAACACTCACCCCCCTTTTACCCTCCCCATGTTTGAAGTCCCCAGTGTCTATTATTGTTATCTTTTTGTTCTTGTGCATCCAGTGTTTAACTCCCACTTATAAGTGAGAACACATCTTTGATTTTCTGTTTCTGAGTTATTTCACCTAGAATAATGGCCTCCAGCTCCATCCATGTCAATATGAAAGACATAATTCCCTTCGTTTTTGTGGATGGCTGGTAGTCCATGGTATATATGTGCCACATTTTCTTTCTCCAATCATCCATTCATGGGCACTTGGGTTGATTCCATGACTTTACTATAGCAAGTAGCACAATGATAAACTAGAAGTACAAGTGTCTTTTTTAATGTAATTATTTATTTTCCTTTGGGTAGATACCCAAATTGCTGGTTGAATGGTGGCCATATTTTCAGTCTTCAAGAAATCTTCATACTGTTTCCCATAAAGGCTACATGAATCTACATTCCCATCAACAGTACACAAGCATGTAACGGGTATTTTCAATGTGTTTTCCTCTTCCACTAGACACTATGCACCTGGAGGGCAAGTTTCATGCCTTATTAATCTTAGTATTATTTCCAGTATCTAGCACAGAGAATGGTACAAAGTCAAGAATAATAAATGACTGCTGAAATAAATTGAAATTTTAAATTGTTTTGTTCCCTAACAGCCACTTTCCTTTACTATGTCAAAAACAGTGAGTTCCTTTTCCTTTGGCAATGGCATATTTCATACGCCCAAGGGATCTGAAAGCATACAGCATAGAGCCGAAATGAAAGACTCATTACAGGATTGCATTAGAGCTACAAAGTCATATTTTGCAACCATTCTGTGCCACCAATATAATTAGAAGATATTGAACTTTCATTAGTTAGGGAAGCCAGCCACCCTTTAATTGTCATTATTTAAATTTTTTGCTGACTGTAATAGCCTCATGAGATAGACATCTCATTTCTGTTACAGAACCGAGGGTCACCAGTGCTATAATTTTATTTTTCTATACTTGAATACAGCCCAGAGTAGCATTCAACATTCAATTCATTCTTAACTTTTATTAGTAATTTTAGTCAAATACAAATTCATCCAGTTTTCCTTTTTAACATCAGAATTTCTCAATGTTGAAGAAAACATTGTTTTTTCATTGCCCACAGGATGTTTAAATCCCTCAAAATAATCCCATCAAATGTGTTCAGTCCTGTGCACAAACATCTCCAAAGAGTAAAAACACTATGCTTCCTAATATGGTTCATTTCATCTTTTTTTTTAAAAAAAGCAAAAAACTTGATCATTCCTTTACAGGATGAAATAAATACTATTGTGCAACAATTCTATCACTTCTACCACATATTATAATCTGTGGCCTAACACCTCTTATAAAATTGGGCCCTGTTAAAACCCTTTATTAGCTGCTTATACCTGGAATATTTATGCTCAGGTTTCTGAACCAATTGCCCTGTTGCATTATTTGTGTTCACTCTATTATCTTGACTACTCCCTTTCTCATCAATGTGTTTATAATCATTAAGGCGAGACACCAAGAACTGAATCTAATATCTTCAGGGTTGTGTCTACCTGGCAGAGGAAAACCAGAGATGCACTCTTCTATTGCAGGTGTTATATTTCTTATAGGCAATATAAATAACTTTTTATAAATCTGATTGTGGTTGTGTTACACAAATTTCTATAACTGAATACTTTCTACTTTAGTCTTTGATACTTACAATATGGAAATTAAAATATAAAATGCATACACTTACATAAATCAACTCCTATCTCTACTACCTCTGACCACAATTGCCTGATTTTTCAAATAATTAAACAGAAGTGCTGCAGGAGTTTATCTTTCCTCTGTAACTATTTTGAGGCTTAAAATTTTAACCTGGCTAGGTGTGGTGACTCATGCCTATAATCAGCACTTTGGGAGGCCTAAGTGGAAGGATTACTTTAGTCAAGGAGTTTGAGACCAGCCTTGTCAACATAGATCCCATCTCTACAGAGAAATATTTTAAATTTAGCAGGGCATGGTGGCCTGTGCCTGTAGTACAAGCTACTTGAGAGACTGAGGTGGGAGGATCCCTTAAATCCAGGGGTTCTTGGCTGTATGACTGCATTATTCCACTCACCCAACCTGGCTGACAGAGCAAGACCCTGTTTCTGGAAAAAAGAAAAAAAAGTAGAAAAGAAAAATTGTTTCTTGTTATATCCATTTCCTTTAATATAGTTCACAAATTGTGCATTTCAATAACAGTACTCTGTCCAGGAGTCTAGCACACTCCTTAACACACTCTACTACAACTTCTCTGTATGTGTCTTTCCTCCCAAACTAGAGTATGTATGCCTAAAGGTCACAGCTTTTCTTACTCGGCTTTATATTCCCAGCACCTAGCATAATGCCATTTGTAGTAGAATAAATATGATCTTTGTATACAAGCAGCACTGATTTGTATTTTAATGTATTTAGGTAATCTCCAATATAGATATAAAGTACACTACTGCACTCAGCAAAATATCTAAAAAGACTTCCAAGTAGTTGGAGAATTAAACATATTTTACAACAGTACTGAAAAAAGCTAGTCCAGTAAGGGAAATTACATGAACGTATTCTAATGTCTATTATAATTTGCAAAGAATTTTCAATAATACCCAGCTACATAAACTAATCTAGCAAAATTGCCATATGATCCCCAGTTGTCTTCCCCAGGAGAGGCTAAAAGATTTCATCTTACTGCCACATACATGTATATAAGGACAGATGCTAGAGAGCATAAAGACAAATAGAACTTAGGATTAAGGTTAGGAAGGGTGGCTTATTTTCTGTTTGTTTTATAAAAAGAGCTAACCCTTATTTAGCACTTGCTTCTGCTAGGTTCTATTAATTGCTTTACATGATTTATTTTAGTTAATCTTTATAGTAATGCAATGAAGTAGAATTGAACCTTAAAGAACTTGGGTTTAAACTGTGGGGGTCCACTTATAGACCACATTTACATTTTTCAGTAAATATAGTCAGGCTCTCCGCCCTGCCATCTGAAACCCAACAGGGATTGATAATACAGTACCTCCCAGATGTGAAACCCCCATATACAGAACACTGGACTTTTTCTTCAGGTTCCACAAGGCTGACAAATAGACTTGGTTATACACAAATTTTGGTATCCATGGGGGTCCTGGAACGTATCCTAGGGTTGACTGTAGTTCCAAGTACAGGTCCAACTCACAGATGAGAAATTTAAGGCCAGGATTAACACTCAGGCATTCTAACCCTACAGCCAATGATATATCAATTTCACTACAAAACATCAAATCAAACACCTGTTTCAAATAGTTTGTAAGAAAATTCAAGTTATTTTCTCAATTTGTTCTATTTATAGTGAGCAAATGGACCTTTTAAAAGACAATTAAAAGGTTAAAAAACAAGGTTCTGACTCTGTCCCGAATTAAAAAGACATCCAAACATGAGTGGGGTATCCAGTTTGTAAGGCTGCCATTTAGTTCTGTCAAGAAACAAAATGAGTAAGAGCAAAGAGGCAGTGTGCTTCCTAATCCTAGAGCAGGATTTCTCAACCTCAGCACTACTAACATTTTGGGTGGTAAACTTCCTTGTTGTGGGGGACCGCCCTGTGCATTGTAAGGTGTCTAGCATCATCCCTGGCCTCTACCAGTTAGAAGTCACTGACACTCTCCCTCCCAGTTCTGACAAACAAAAACATCTCTAAGACATTGCCAACTGTCCCCTAGGGGTAAAGTCACTAAAGAAAAGCGATCTGACATTACTTCATCATCTTTTTCTTTATTAAAATATTTCACATACACTATATAGATAAGCAACATAATAAAGAATGTTTGAAACAGGATACCTAAAAGAGCTATTTCTGTAAACACAACAGCAGATCTCATTTATCTTTGTTTCTCCGATGACACAAAATGTTTCCCCACTCCCACAACACACACACTACCCCCCCATCCCCCATCTAAAATTCCAACCCATATTTATATTTTTCTTTTCTTTTCTTTTCTTTTTTTCTGAGACGGTGTTTTGCTCTTGTCTCCCAGGCTGGAGTTCTATTTTTGTTTTCGAAATTCTCTTTCTATTCTATTGATGGCACCAAGCAAGAGCAACAGAACTTGTCCAGAAACACCTTCCTGACTTCAGGTGCTCTCCTATATTCTCCCCAAATTAAATTTTATGAAAATCAAACTTAAATAAAATTCAAGTGGTAAACAGTATCAGATCATCACTAAGTACACTGCTTTTGTTTTTTGTTTTTCTGAACTAAGAGTGGGATTGAACTTGAGGTCAGCAGGTTTACTATATTCACTTTGCATAAAATATTTAAATCTTTCGTGAAAAAATTAAAAATGCTGCTTCAGACACTTTATTTTAATAATATTTTTAACAATTTATGATCTATTTTCATATCACACTGCTTTGTTTTGTGACTTTAGCATTAAAAAATGGACTTTTATTTCATGTTGCACAAGGACTTAAATGCAAAATATTGTCATTTTCAGAATATTGATGCATATGCCTCTAATTTAACTCCAAAGAGGACAGAAAGTCTCATGACATCCTCTATAAGGCTACAGCCACTCTTTTTCTCCAACTCATATAATATTTGGCAAAAAGCACCCTCCTTCCTGCCCCCAGATTTCATTGTCAATTTGCAGCCAAATGCAAATGAGTTCATAGTGAATACACACATCCTTTTCTTTCAAGCAGAAATAGTAATTGTAGGAAATAAGAAAACATTTGCATTCTAATCTTTTTGTTAGTATCTGCTTCATCTGGACGAATGAGGCAAATCTAACATAGTCAATTTCTCTTATGAAATTCAAAAAAGAAATACTTTCCCAAAGTAGTTATAATTTGTAATCAAAGTACGATTTAGAGTTATGTACGTGTACCTATTTCAGTGAATTCTAATTATATCTGAAAAAAGAAAAAGAAATGAAAACACTTCTTTCAGCTGACCAATACCTAAATCTTAGTTTTCTTCTCAAATTATATGCAAATTCTATAAGCAGATAAATTCGGAATCAATCTTTTTTATCTTTAGGAAAGAATTATAATTTTATTTCAAATTTTCTTCTCTTAATATACTTAAAAAGGAAAGTATCCTAGAGAAAACTTCATTAATTTAGTCCCTATTAATACGAATTATAGATATATTTTCATTTTACTAGTAATTGTATTTTCATGTCATTGGTAATAAAACTTTAGAGTTGAATCAGATCTCACAGATATTTGTACAGCTATGTTTGTTCTTTCTCTAAAAACAGCAACTTCTTTAAGAGCAGTGATTTCTACTATAGTATTATATATTTCATAAGTAAATGTTACTCTAATAATATGGAACCCTTAGAATGTGACAGTCATATTTATTAATGACTTTAAAGCATATATAAAATGTTGTGCATATATAATCTTCTTTAATACTCAAGATCCTTTGAGATAGGTAATGCTATTTAACAGATGTGAAAGCTGAGGTTAAAAGTATTTAATTAGCTTCTGACAGTCAGCCAAAACATAAGAATAAGATTCAGAAATTACATCCCAGATTCTATGTTCCCAAGATTCAAGTTCTAATGACTGTACTCTACTTTGCAATACATGCAGATAAGGCATTCTAATGCCTCACTACTCAGAGATCTGTGGACTTGCAGCATCAGTATTACCTGGAAACTTGTTAGATATGCCAAATTTCAGGTTTCACCCAGTATCAGATGCATGAGTCTCTGCATTCCAGGTAATTATCACATTAAAATGTGATTAATACTATTGTAGTACACAGTGGCAAGTTACCTTCTTAGCATTCATTTCATCCTTTCCCAGAATGTCTATAATTCTGGTTTAGAAAGGTATACAGTTCCAGCAGAGGTAAATCTATTTCTAGCTACATGACACCCACTAAACTTATCCATACATTACATCATAGTGAGCCTCCGATGTTTCTGGGAATTTTTCATACAAAAATTTGATTCCTTCTGGGCCAGTTGGTTAAAAGATGGATATGTGAGCTTAGACATGGTGATTCCAATGGTGGGAGAAGTAGATAGAACTCAGATTCTTTGGAGAACAATAAGCCATTGCAAACATTTGAGAATTTCTCCTAAGAGAAATCTGTTTTAAGAGTGAGTAAGTAGGCTGAGTAAGTAAGTAGGCTGGGTGTGGTGGCTCATGCCTGTAATCCCAAAACTCTGGGAGGCTGAGGTGGGTAGATCACCTCAGGTCAGCAGTTCAAGACCAGCCTGACTAACATGGTGAAACCCTCATCTCTACTAAAAATGCAAAAAAAAATTAGCCAGGCATGGTGGCAGGTGATTGCAATCTCAGCTACTCCAGAGACTGAGGCAGGAGAATTCCTTCAACCTGGGAGGCGGAGGTTGCAGTGAGCCAAGATGGTGCCACTGCACTCCAGCCTGGGCGATAGACTGAGACTCCGTCTCATCAACAACAAAAGAGTAAGTGCATGTGCCTATCCTTGTGTTGTGTGTGTGGCAGAGTAGGGCAATAAGCTGGATTGACCTGGTCAAATTTTGAGGAACACTCTGGCTATATGATTATTAATTAAAAGAACAACAAAGCCCCGAGGCAGAGGGACCAGTTACCAGCTCTTTCTGAGGGCATACTAGAGATTCTAGTAGATTCGACCAAAGTACAGAGGCAGGAGGAAAAAAAAGAAGTGAATAAATTTGAAGGACAATTAGGCAGTAGAATCAATAGCCCAGGTGGTTGTTTGGTTGCATGTATTGAAGAGGTGTTAAAAAAAACTTCAAGGCCGGCACGGTGGCTCACGCCTGTAATCCCAGCACTTTGGGAGGCTGAGGCGGCGGATCATGAAGTCAGGATTTCGAGACCAACCCAACCAACATAGTGAAACCCCATCTCTACTAAAAATACAAAAATTAACCAGGCATGGTGGCAGGTGCCTGTAGTCCCAGTTACAGGGCAAGGGGTGGGGAGGGAGGGAGGGCAGGGCGGGCGGGGCTGTGGAGGTTGCAGTGAGCAGAGATCCCACCACTGCACTTCAACCTAGTAGACAGACTCCATCTCAAAAAAAAAAAAAAAAAAGAACAAGGAAAAAGAGAAGAAAAAATTCAAAATAGCTGGCTTCAGCAATTGGGGGTGATTATGGTAATAACCTTTAGTATCAATAACATTGCAGCAGGCACCAAGTAGGAGGCAGCATGAAGAGTTCAGTTTTGGGCAAGTTAGGGCCTGCAGCTGGACTTGACGTTCAAATACACGCTCATCTCTCGCCAGGACCTTTTCTTCTTTATCATTACATAATCTGGCCTATATATCAATACTTATCTCAACTACATTTCTTCCTTTAAAAAAGTAGCTAAGGCAAAGCTTTCTCCATTCTAAATAGCCCTTTTCCTGAAATTATTCTCAGCATTTCTGAGGTTTTACTGATACGTGATAATAACCGCTTCGGAAATGTAGGCACTTTTTTTTCTATATGAAACATAATTATAGCGTGGGTAAATTTTCTAAAGAGAAAACATGACCTATAATCAGATCTACGAGAAAAGAAAAGAATCTTGTAGATAACTTCACTACTGTTCTATTAATTGTTAATTATCACTAATGAGAGGGAAGTAGGATTTGGTTTGTATCTGATCAGCTCGTAAATCAAAATCATGTAGAATACTGGTCATGTGAGTTCCAGCCAGCTCCCTCCAGTATGAAACCTCAATCTACTTGTCATTTCAGCTTTGTTCCGAAAGGTTTCTAAATGCTGAAGTGCTCATGATACAGTCTACTAAATTCTGAGCTCCAAATCCCAAAAGATTAGAATTGGCTTCAGTAAAATTTGAAGATTATTTTTCCTTCCCATAAATGATCTTAGAGAAAATTTTTGAGTCTCTGAAAAATTTTCTACAGAAGAATTGTGTGTACAATACCTCACCTGTGTTTAAAATCTCTGTGGAAGCTCAGGAATGCCTAAACACATCGATGGGGATATCAGCATTTAACGTCTTATCACTCAGACACTTTCCAGAGGATATGACACATCCATTTAATTTGTTTATGTTATTTTTGTTTTTAAATAGTAGGCAATGTTGAAGAGAAAATACAGTGACAAAACTGTTCTGACAAATAATTGAAAAATAAATGAAGCATTAATTTAAGTTGTGCCAAATGCTCTCACCCCTCAGCAGATGCAATTTTTTGAGGAATAAAAAAAATTGTGGAACTGCCATAAAAATATCGGCAAACAAAGAAGGTAAACTTCATTTCTGTTTTTCTGTTTCTGACAGAATAAGTATGGCTTAAAATTACATTAAAGTAGGCATCTCCCATGTGATCTTTTTGCTGGTTTAGCTGAAAAGCCTGCTGTAAATTAAGAAACAGCATATAAAAGAAGAAAATGTACTTGTTTTGGATTGGCAATGAAAATATCATATACCATCCGTTTCCATGCAGCTAGACCTTTCAAGAGACTGATTTTCGGTTTCTATTTTCATGAAAGCAGTATGAGTCTGATTGACCAACTCTGCGTATATACTGAGTGTTTTGCCTGAATGCTAATATTTTCTGTTCTGGAATATGAGTACAATGGCTAATCTGTTTTCTAAATTGGATGACTGAAATTTCCCTAAGTAAAAAAAAAAAAAAAAAAAGAAAGGAAAACAGAGATAAAATACATATATTCTAAAAAAACATTCTGACCTTTTTGTTTTCTAACAGATGGAAAGGGAAAAAGCCCTTTAAAAAACTGGAATTTTTCTAATTATGAAGGAGTGAAGTAAAAGTTGAGAAAAGTTGTCCTAACTTTAAAACACAATTTTATTTTTTAAGTTAAAAGTGACCTTAAATGGTAATCTTATAAGCTAAAATGATTCAAATCTTTATTTTAAAAATTTGTTGTATGAGTATCCATGCTAATCTCAATCCGAAATTGTATTCAACAGAGGTTGAGACTTCATGTTGACTTTTTGTTTGTTTTAAATTTAAATACGTAAAGAAGGAAAATAAGAAAAATAGTATTTATTGCAATCCCTGCTAGACTAAATTTTTATGTATGTTATATAATCTTTGTGACAATACTGGGTTATAGTAGTATCTCAGTTTAAAGAACTGAAAACTAAGGAAAACTAAATTTCAGAAAAGTTAAATATTTTTTACCTATGGTCACACAATCCCTGAGGGACAAGGTAATGGAGTAGTATTTGAATCTAGGTTTGTCGCACTGAGTAGTTCCACCTGAATAGTTTTTTAGATTGTTAGACCAAGCTGGTGCCAAAAGATCTATCGTCTCACCAATAAAATCTTATAAGAGTATCAACTAAGGACATGAAGCAAAGCCAGGAGTGTAGACATTAACCAAATGGTTTAGCCCAACAGAACAAGCACCATGTTTCCCTAGGCTTCCAATGATATTTCTGGGTATTATTGGACAACATGCCATGAAGACCAAATGTTCATTGGCTGACCAATAACACTCAATATTTATCATTTCATTTCACCAACTATTTAATAAGTAGAGTTTTTAAAAGCCATTACCATATTTGGAATAATGGAGAGACGATAATAATTGAAGGCACAGTACTTGCCCCAGAGAAGCTCAGCACCTCACTAGACAAAGCAGATGTACAAATATGCAGAGATCATCAAACAGGCAGGAAATAATGTCAACCGGAGAATTACAATGTGTAAGAAAAGTTATAATAAATAAAAATATTACTGGATTTCTCAAGTATGTATTAAAACTATGTAGTTTATTAGCACATATTCTTCCTGATTATCTGATTCTAGTATTTCACTGACTTTGAACTATTTACAAATTATAGAAAACTCTCGAAAGCATGGATCATGGTAAAACAAAGTGATTATTTTTTATAGATTGAAAATAATTTTTTGTGGTAAAGTTTCAACAAACTTCCCTCCCTCACTGTGTTAGAAGCCAGTTCACCTCCACTTGCAACATTCATGGTAATATATCTGATTTAAAAATGTATCCATTCTTGGCATTGTCTTTTGAACTAGTTGTAACTTCTTCTCAGTTTACTCATTAATAATGAGTTAATTCCATGTTTATCATATGTTCATTTTATTTCTATATAAGATGTATGATTATACCTTTTTCTTAAAATTATCCTTCAACAAATGTGATATAAACATTCTAGCTTGGCTTCAAGAGAATACAAAGGGACAAATTATTTTCTCTGGTTTTGTAGAAGAGAGGTGGCAAAATACATATCCTCTTGCAGACTCAATTTTTAAAATATATTATTGAGATAAAAGATACCCTTCTCTGTAAACAAATGCATCAGTAATCTCCCCCCTATGATTTAGTAAGGCTACATATATTCTAATGATCTACTAATGTATATCACTGAGAAGTGAACTGATACATCTCACATCTTTCCTGAGCTGGATTTGAAAACATACACACACACACACACACACACACACACAGGATTACAGAAGCATAAACTTCATCACTTTAATTATTAAGATACTATCCTTCCACATTTGCAAATGAAATAAGAACACTAAATCATTCTGTCAACCTGTTATTATTAGTAAGATTTAGTTTCCCAGGGAGACTTTTCATTAATAGTTTCAAATCTCTGGGATTTAAGAAATAAAACAAATATTTTTCTCATTATTACCTTCTCCCTCTGTTCTTTAGATGTTGCCACGTTGACTTTTTTCTTGTGAGCCTTTGAAGAGAGCAGCCCTGTCTCTCTTGAACGTCAGATACAAAATGACTTGGCAACACCAGAGGGCTTTGACAGAGGAAGGAAGTTTTTCTTTTTAGTACTCATCTATTTAATAACTTTTTCAATACCTCTAGCAGGATTTTCATCCCTTTCTTCCTGCAGAAACAATATCCTGTGGTAGTAGAGAAAATTAAAACAAATTGGTTTATTCTCCTCTCACAAAATCTCTATCAAACTCTGTGTTATTACTTAGGAGTTCAAGGACATTCTTCGAACTTTTAAGTTCATACCTTAACCCTATGCAGGAACTGAAGTAACTGGTTGGTGCCATCAAAAATCATTAAACATTCCAGCAGATGCTTCTGGAAGGCCTAATTCAAAGCAACTGAGCAAGAAAAGAACACACAGTAAAAGACGGAGGGGAAAAATAAGTGCAGTCTATGTAAATGGGGCTGCCTGGAGTTGTGTAGAAAACACTGAGCAGGAATATTAAAAACAGTGGATGGCACTCCCTTTGTATCATCATGAACTCATTCCTTTGGCAAATCAAGATTGAGACTATAAAGTGGTTATCTTTTTCTGCATATATAAATAGTTTAATTCATTCTCACAATCTGTTTTTTTTTTTCATTGAACCAATTGGCTACTCTATAAATTGAAACGACTAATTTTCTTTTGTTTTTTCTCTCTCTCTCTCTTTTTTTTTCTCTTTGAAATCTAGCAGCAGCAATTTTATTGACATTCTAAATTCTTTTTTTTTTTTTAATTATACTTTAAGTTCTGAAGTACAAGTGTAGATCCTGCAGGATTGTTGCCTAAGTACACACATGCTATGGTGGTTTGCTGCCTCCATCAGCCCATCACCTACATCAGGTATTTCTTCTAATGTTATCCCTCCCTAACCTCCCCATCCCCCGCTATCCCTCCCCTAACCTCCCAACACACCCCAGTGTGTGATATTCCCCTCCCTGTATCCATGTGTTCTCATTGTTTAACACTCATCTATGAGAACATGCAGTGTTTGGTTTTCTGTTCTTGTGTCAGTTTGCTGAGGATGGTTTCCAGATTCATCCATGTCCCTACTAAGGACATGAATTCATCTTTTTTATGGCTGTATAGTATTCCACGGTGTATAGGTGCTACATTTTCTTTATCTAGTCTATCATCTTTGGGCATTTGGGGTGGCTCCAGGTCTTTGCTATTGTAAACAGTGCCGCAGTGAACATACGTGTGCTTCTGTCTTTAAAATAGAACAATTTATAATCCTTTGGGTATATACACAGTAATGGGATTGCTGGGTCAAATGGTATTTTTATTTCTAGATCCTTGAGGAATCGCCACACTGTCTTCCACAATGGTTGAACTAATTTACACTCCCACAAAATAGTGTGAAAGTGTTCCTATTTCTCTACATCCTCTCCAGCATCTGTTGTCTCTAGGTTTTTTAATGATGGCTATTCTAACTGGTGTGAGATGGTATCTCAATGTGGTTTTGATTTACATTTCTCTAACGAGCAGTGATGATGAGCATTTTTTCATATGTTTGTTGGCTGCATAAATGTCTTCTTTTGAAAAGTGTCTGTTCATATCCTTCGCCCACTTTTTGATGGGGTTGTTTTTTTTCTTGTAAATCGGCTTTAGTTCTTTGTAGATTCTGGATATTAGCCCTTTGTCAGATGGGTAGCTTGCAAAAATTTTTTCCCATTCTGTTTGTTGTTGATTCCCTCTAATGATTGTTTCTTTTGCTGTGCAGAAGCTCTTAAGTTTAATTAGATCCCATTTGTCTATTTTGGCTTTTGTTGCCATTGCTTTTGGTGTTTTAGTCATGAAGTCCTTGCCTATGCCTATGTCCTGATGGCATTGCCTAGGTTTTCTTTTAGGGTTTTTACGGTGTTAGTTCTTATGTTCAAATCTTTAATCCATCTGGAATTAATTTTTGTGTAAGGTGAAAGGACGGGGTTCAGTTTTAGCTTTCTGCACATGGCTAGCCAGTTTTCCCAACATCATTTATTAAACAGGGGATCCTTTCCCCATTGCTTGTTTTTGTCAGGTTTGTCAAAGATCAGATGGTGGTCGATGTGTGATATTATTTCCAAAGCCTCTGTTCTGTTCCATTGGTCCATATCTCTGTTTTGGTACGAGTACCATGCTGTTTTGATTTGAAGTCAGGTAGAGCGATGTCTCCAGCTTTGTTCTTTTTGCTAAGGATTGTCTTGGCTATATGGGCGCTCTTTTGGTTCCATATGAAGTTCAAGGTGGTTTTTTTCAGTCCTGTGAAGAAGGTCAATGGTAGCTTGATGGGGATAGCATTGAATCTATAAATTACTTTGGGCAGTATGGCCATTTTCATAATATTGATTCTTCCTAACCATGAGCATGGAATATTTTTCCATCTGTTTGTGTCCTCTTTTATTTCCTTGGGCAGTGGTTTTTAGTTCTCCTTGAAGAGGTCCTCCACATCCTTTGCTAGTTGTATTCTTAGGTATTTTATTCTCTTTGTGGCAATTACGAATGGGAGTTCACTCATGATTTGGCTCTCTGTTTGTCTGTTATTGGTTGTATCCTGAGACTTTGCTGAAGTTGCTTATCATCTTAAGGAGATTTTGGGCTGAGATGATGGGGTCTTCTAAATACATCCATCACATTAACAGAAACAAAGGTAAAAACCACATGATCATCTCAATAGAGGCAGAGAAGGCCTTTGACAAAATTCAACAGCACTTTACTCTAAAAACTCTCAATAAACTAGGTAACAATGGAATGTATCTGAAAATAATAAAAGCTATATATAACAAACCCACAGCCAATATCATACTGAATGGGAAAAAACTGGAAGCATTCCCTTTGAAAACTGGCACTAGACAAGAGTGCCTTCTCTCAACATTCCTATTCAACATAGTATTGAAAGTTCTAGCCAGACCAATCAGGCAAGACAAACAAATAAAGGATATTCAATTAGGAAAAGAGGAAGTCAAATTGTCTCTATGTGCGGACAAAATGACTGACTTTCTAACAAATCAGTAAACTATATATAGAAAGATAGATATAAATACATTCATAAGGTATTTTAAACTTAATCTTTACCAGTTTACAAACTATGGTTTGGTATGTCTCAAAAACACACAGACACACTGTAAAGGATGAAGAAAATTATTCAATTGTTTCATTATTCTTTTGCTAAAGAATATGTATTACCTATGTGAGAGGAAAGGATTGAATTAGCCCAAAGAAAAGTCATTTGGGTTTTTAAAATTGTGTGTCCCTTGAGAAAAAAATTGTATCTCTTAATACCAGAATAACACTTGATATCAGCAAGTTTAACAACCCTCGTTAAAAATTGTATGTAAGCCATTAACAATAGAAATCTCCAAAGCCTTATGATATCAGCCTTCATAGGGCTTAAAGCCTAGAGAAACTGAAGTCATCTTAGACATCAAATCATTTGCATCATCTCTCTCTCACTCTGAACTTTAATATCATAATTAGTTATTAAGAGCCAAGATATCTGATAGGCCTGAGATATTTTTTCATCCCTAACATTTAGCTGTGGTATCAGCTCTGGAAAGACCCTTAACTCACAATATCAATTTCTTCATTTGTAAAAGAATACATTTCTATTTACTGAGCCCCATCTCCATTCAAAATCTAGGATAACTTCCTAAACATTTTTTAATTTGCATTTTTAAACAGAAACTGCTTTTAGAAATAATCCTAGGAAGACCAGGTACGGTGGCTCATGCCTATAATCCCAGCAATTTGGGAGGCCAAGGTGGGTGGAACATCTGAGATCAGGAGTTCAAGACCAGCCTGGACAACATGGTGAAACCCTGTCTCTACTAAAAACACAAAAATTAGCTGGGTGTGATGGCAGGCACCTGTAATCCCAGCTACTGGGGAGGCTGAGGCAGGAGAATCACTTGAAGCCGGGAGGTGGAGGTTGCAGTGAGCTGAGATTGCACCACTCAACTCCAGCCTGGGTGACAGAGCGTGACTCATCTCAAATAAATTTTTTTTAAAATAAATAATCCTAACAAAACATTCTGTCTCTACAGCACAGGCTTAGAAGTAAAAATGTTTTAAATTTGACATTTTTATCTATGATGAGAGATAAAAATGAAAGCCTAAGCCCCTGCAACTGATTGAATGGATCAGCTGTTAGCCAAGGGAATCCCAGAGTAATCTTGAAAACCAAGTCCTTGGCCATGATGGGCCACACCTCATTATACCTGCTCTATTGCTAACTGTGTTAACGGCCATTAGGCTTTCTTCCCTAAGAGCTAAACAGAAATACTCTCTTTGAAAACGCTCATTGCCCCTCTGATTTTAACCAACCACCTGATGCTGCTCCTCCCTGTTGCAGTTTCAACAAAACAACTGGCCAACATTTCTTCCTGATAAGAGACCAAAGACCATGGAGTGGTTCTGGCTTATCTATGGAGTGTGCATGGTAAGGGTTTTTGGGTCCTTTGCTTTACCTTTTGAAACCAGAGAGCCAAAAACTCCACTCTTGGATCATGCTAACACTGCCATTTTTTGTACATAAGACGCACGCAGGGTCATGATGCACAACTGTGCATGTGCAAATTTCTCCTTTCATGAATATTTATACTTTTTCCTATGGATTACTCAATATGTATATTTAGCCACCCTGCTCAGCATAAATTCCTGTTCCCTTTGGCCCTGTCTCCAAGTATCTGCTTTTGGCTTCTGGCAGAGGCTATGCTTCCCAGCCTGTCAGAATGGTCACTCTGAGGGCTTCAACACTTCATAAGAAATAAAGGTTTCCTTTTCAAATTTATGGCCTTCATCATTCTTCAGTTGACATTTGTATTAATACAGAACAGCTGGGCCCCTGGCTAAACCCCACTCTTAAGCCTGTAACAACAACCTTCAGTGAAAACAGCCAACCCCATTTATTGGCCCAAATGCTGCCTTTTTGACTGGCCACAACCCTATCCTGTGACCATAAAGACTTAAGTTGTCAGAGCAACACAAGTGGCTGAACATCGGGGACACAAATAGCTGAGCAGTAAGCAAAGAAGCCGCAAATGAGCATCAGAGAGTACAGGCAGATGGAAACAGTGTAGCTTCAGGGAAAAATCACCTTCTTCCCTCCCACTTTCCAATTCCCCATCCCAGTGAGAGCCACTTTTATCACCCGGAAAAATCCTTCACATATACTACCCATCAATTCACTCATGTGAACCTGATTCTTCCTGGATGCTAGACAAGAACCCGGGTGCCAAGAGGGTAAGGGCTTAGCCACTGCTGTGGAGCCCATACAGAGTTTGCTCTGCCAGGAAGAGTGACCAGCTGGTTCCAGCACTTGTTCCCTCCGGTTCCCACACTCGCTTGCTTGCAAACTCCCTCTCCTGAGATGTGGCCAGTGGGCTGAGTGAAACTAACTACTCCAGTTTCCTCCCACCAAAGGGGTCAATGTCAAGGGAACAATCCTACGTCATCTGGTGGCCTGTCCAGGATATTAAAGGGTGAGTTACAATGTGGAACTGTCAGATCTGTCTTTTCCAAGATTCTGCCACCTCTCTTTTTTTTTCAGGTAAAAGGAATGTCGGCTCTGTTGCCCTTCACGGAGGCCTAGCCAGCCTGAACCAGGGGAGGGGTAGGTGATTAAAGGAACCCGTTTCCACAGAGCAAGAGGCTCTTCCCCGAGGTCCTTCCATCTTATGCACATTAAGTTGTTTTCCTTCTTTTTTAAGCAAGAGAGTTCTCTTCCTACCTTGGCACTCTACTTGTGATAGGGAAACGTCAGAGGAGCGACTCACACTGGCTGTTAGCCATAAACTTGGCAAAACCCATTTGGGACATAATCTAAATGAATCTCTGTGCCCCCTGAAATATCTTTTTGTTCCAAACTCAATTTCGAGCTTCAGATTGAGGCCCTAGAAAGGAAAACCAGATCTTAGGTATCCCAAGCCAGGTAACAGGCACAGTGTAAATGGGCAGGACAAATTCTGGCCAATTAAACCCCGGCTTCATGGAAAGAGTCCATGCTCTATGGCATAAATGAGGCCCAGGGAACTCAAAGGTTTTTGATAGGAGAGGCAGAGGCATAGGTGAGTGTCAATAATTCCTATTCTTTAGTCTCTCCAAGCATCATGGGTGCAAACTGCATTGGTACCCATGGGTGGCACCTGCCAAGGTCACCAGGAGTTAGGGATGAAAACAAGGGGGGACGCCCACTTTCTTTCTTCCTCACACCCTGAGTTTTCACTCAAAGAAAGAAGGAAATGAGGAATGCTGAATTCCCTCTTTCAGAATGGGCAACCAACAAACTTTACCACCTCCAATGTATACCCAGAAATGGACCCTGGAACCAGGCTGTACTTTAGAGGACCTCCTGAATGTGACCATGTTAGTCTTTTAGACACAATAAAGACGCAGAATATTAATGGCCATCGTGTAAGCCCACAAACCCCAGAATTCCGAAGGTTCACCTGTTAACTGCTACAGATGTGACAAGAACAATTATCTCTCTCATAACATTTTACCAATCCCATGCAAGGTTTAATTTCTTTCACCAGGATGAGACAGTTCAGAGTATAATATTGTTAGTATATTTCACTTCTTATTTCTGTAATTTTTGTCACTAGATTATTTCCTCGTATAATACACGTTTGATCCATACATACTTAACCTTGTAAAGCTTGCTTTTTCTCTCACCTAGAGATCATCAAGACTTCAAATGTGCAAGCAGCCGGAGCCTCAGACAATAGTTCCCTTTTGCCGGGGACCCTTTGGTAGGCCTCCGGGGGGAATCTGACTGCTGTTTTCCCCAAACAACGTCCCCTTTTAGCAGGAAGTAGCTAAGACTGGTCATCATCTATATGCTAATTGCAGTTAGATGTGTCTCTTCGGAGGAGGAAATAATACAGAACAGATGGGCTCCTGACTAAACTCCACTTTTAAGCCTGGAACCACAGCCTTAACTGAAAACAGCTGACCCTGTTTTTCTGCCCAAATGTTGCCTTTTTGGCCTGCCACACCCCTATCCTGTGCCCATTAAAAGATTTCAGCTGGCAGAGTAACACAGGCAGCTAAGCATCGGGATACACGCTGCTGAGTGTTGGGGATATAAGTGGCTGAATGGTGAACAGAGAAGCAGCAAGTGAGCATTGGATACTATGGATAGATGCAGCTAACTTCAGATGGTGTGGCTTCAAGGAAAAATCACCTTCTTCCCACACTGTCCCCTTTCCAATTCCCCGTCCCACTAAGAGCCACTTCTATCAGCCAATAAAATCCTCTGCATACACTACCCTTCAGTCCATTCATGTGACCCGATTCTTCCTGAATCCTGGGCAAGAACCCAGGTGCTGAGAGGGTAGGGGCTTGGATGCTGCTGCAGAGCCCACACAGAGCATGCTCCCACCAGAGAGGAGTGACTGGCCGGTTCCAATGTTCATTTCCTCTGATTCCCACACTCGCTTGCTCACACACTCCCTCATGTGAGCGGTGGTCAGCGGTGGGCTGAGTAAAACAACCATTCCAGATCCCACCGATGACGGGGGTCAAGGTCAAGGGAACAATCCCATCTCAGTAACATATGAAGAAATTATAGTAAGATGAAAACTATCTATGAAGATGATAGTGTGCTTGACATATAGTAGTCACTAAGTTAATTGTTGTTTATGTTGGGGTAAAGAGAAGGCTTCCCCCTTGCCATCAAGATGTTCACTGAAAAATAAATTTTCAGTAAGGCAGATTAATAAGAGAAGAGGCATACAAATTTATTTAACCATGTGTATGGGGAGAATGATTATCCAATAATCCAATAATCACAGAGTGATTATCCAATATCCCAATGGGACTCAAGCACTTATATAAGCTCTTTTCAGAATAGAGGGGGCAGATGGAAAGTATAGGTAATTCCATTGATGGGCATTAGATGATTGCTAAGGAGAATAAGTGGATACTCGAGAGAGTGAATGGATGGGGGAACAAAAAGTGACTTGTAAATGGTTCTCCGTAGAAGCTGAATGAACCTGAGGGGCAGGCATATTTTTGGTAAAAGAGTCGGGCCAGGTCTGGTTACACTGTTCCTCTGCTTTCCTGCAATAGATAATGAGATAACAGGGAATGGAAGAAAGAACAATTGTACTTCTTGGTGGATCTCTTCAGTCTTTATGTAGATAAGAGAAAAGTCTCTTCCAAGGCCTGTTGATCTCCAAGGGATTTTAAGTCAAAATACTCCTTATAACCAGAAGCCATATTTTGGTGTGAAATTCTGTGTGTCAGAGGCATTCAAACCAGAGCAAATAGGGGCCGGGTAAAATAAGTCCAAGGCGTACTGAGCTGCATTCCCTGGAGGTCAGGCATTCTTAGTCACAGGATGAGATAGGAGGTTGGCACAAGATACAGGTCATGACCATGCTACTGGTAAAAGATATGGTAAGGAAGCCTGCCAAAACCCACCAAACCAAGATGATGATGAAAGTGACATCCAATCATTCTCCCTGTTCATTATATATACACTAATAATGCATTAGGCTGCTAAAAGACACTCCCACCAGAGCCATAGCAGTTTACAAATGCCATGGCAACATCCAAAATCTACCCTATGTAATCTAAAAAGGGGAGGAACCCTCAGTTCTGGGAATGCCTCACTCCTTTCCCATAAAATTCATGAATAATCCACGCCTTGTTTAGCAAATGATCAAGAAATAAGCATAAAAATACCGAACGAGGCTGGGTGCGGTGGCTCACGCCTGTAATCCCAGCACTTTGGGAGGCCGAGGCGGGTCGATCACGAGGTCAAGAGATTGAGACCATCCTGGTTAACACGGTGAAACCCTGTCTTTACTAAAAATACAAAAAATTAGCTGGGCATGGTGGCGCGTGCCTGTAATCCCAGCTACTCAG
The DNA here is from genome assembly GCF_001604975.1 of Cebus imitator. Classification (NCBI taxonomy): domain Eukaryota; kingdom Metazoa; phylum Chordata; class Mammalia; order Primates; family Cebidae; genus Cebus; species Cebus imitator. The sequence goes on along the minus strand of NW_016107373.1, from coordinate 7,668,740 downwards.
GAGGCTGAGGCAGGGGAATTGCCTGAACCCAGGAGGCGGAGGTTGCGGTGAGCCGAGATCGCGCCATTGCACTCCAGCCTGGGTAACAAGAGCGAAACTCCGTCTCAAAAAAAAAAAAAAAAAAAAAAATACCGAACGAGCAGCCTTTGGAGCTGCTTTGTCTAAGAAGTAGCCATTCCTATGTTTCTTTCCTGAGAAACTTGCTGTCACTTTATGAACTCACCCCAAATCCTTTCTTGGGCAAGATTCAAGAACCCTCTCATGTGGTCTGGCTCAGGACCCCTTTCCAGTAACATCTGCACTCCTTTATTTAACAAATGCCAGAGGGAGAGTCAGAATGCAGAAATAATAAGTAGAGTGGGTCCATGCAGCTTGAGGAGAATCAACTGTATTATGTGGCATGGTGCTCCACATCATAACCGCAGCCAAGGCTGAGAAGGAGAGGAAAGATGATACAAACTGTCTAGTTATTCCATTTGTGTTCAATTAATAGTTGTCTCCTGTCAAGGTTTTTAGTATTCCACCCTTGCAGCAAAACCTGAACACACACTCAGATCTCTCCTACACCCATAAGAGAAAAGTCTTTCAAGAATGCGACCTCCAAGGAGTGGCAATTCCATGGAAAATTTTGTAATCACAAAATTTGACTTGAAAGCCCCCAGGACTACTCAAGTCTCTTCCTGTTAGTGCAGCCCGTCCCTACTACCTCTCTAATTTCATCTCCATTTATTCTCAGGAACCTTACAGTAGATGTAATAGTGGGAATAAAATGGCTCTTTTAAGAGAACCAACATTACACCCTTTTGTTTTGCTTTCAAAAATGCCTTAGGGTGAAAAGTTTTTCTTAAAAAGAAACACAAATAAGCAAACAAATACCCAAAAACTAATTAAAACACATATCTCATCGAGCCAAATGCATGTAATATATTTAGTAAATGTGTGGTTCCAAGTAAGCAATGGAAACAGCTAGCTATTATGTCTTCTCCTCCCTGAACCAATTGGTAATATATTGAAAAAACAGTTATGTTACTTCTTAAATGCCACTAGGAAAAGTATCTGAGAAAATGTAGACATTTCCATTACAGTAATCTAGACTCATGCACAATCAATACAAACATCATTAATTTGGGATTTCCTGCTGGCCTCTTTTGCTGAATGGATTGTTACAATGGTGGAGGAAAAGCAATTCCCTTTGGTTTACATTGAAAAGTCATGGAATACCTAAATATGGGGTCATTAAAACATACCCTAATGAGAAAAACACATATACTTGATATTAACATTATACTTTCAGTGAAAGCAAATAAATCTGTTCATGAGCATTGATTCCACCTATTTCTGAAAATTATTATATTAGGAAAGTTGTAACACAGAAAAGGAGGCCTAGCATGGCAAGCTCTATTTTACACCTAACTCCTTACCCCTTGGTGATATCTTTTAGGTTGATAGTTTTGCTTTTCTCTGTATGTAGGCCAAGCTAACTATGGCAGGAATTTAGTTCATAGTTTAAAGCAAGAATGACAATAGTCCCCTCCCATAAGTAATTCCTGATGAGTTAAGGAAGGTATACACAAAAGCAATAATGTTGTGTTAAAGATTTATAGGTGCATTGTGACCTCACCAAGGACAAAGAAGCCTCACAACCTCCTCAAGCTCTTGCTTACACCCAGTTGTCTAAGGTCCTAAGCCACTTCTTGACTTCAATTGTTTCTGTCTTTCCCCTCTCCTACATGAAAGGAGCCTAAAATCCATATTAAATTTTTCCCATTTTAATTATAAGTTCCAGGGTTCATGTTCAATATGTGTAGGTTTATTACATAGGTAAATGTGAGCCATGGTGGTTTGCTGCACCAATCAACCCATCATCTAGGTATTAAGCCCAGCATGGATTAGCTATTTTGCTTAATGCTCTCCCTACCCGACCCAATCCCCCAGCAGATCTCAGTGTGTGTTGTTCCCCACCCTTTGTCCATGTTTCCTCATTGTTCAGCTGCCACTTATAAGTGAGAACATGCAGTGTTTGGTTTTCTGTTTGTGCATTAGTTGGCTGAGGATAATGGCTTCCAGTTCCATCCATGTGCCTGCAAAGGACATGATCTTGTTCCTTTTTATGGCTCCATAGCATTCCATGGTGTGTATCCAGTCTGTCATTTATGGGCATTTGGGTTGATTCCATGTCTTTGCTATTGTGAATAGTGCCACAATTAACATATGTGTACATGTATCTTGTAATAAAATGTAAAATCCATATTGACTTAAGGGATTTTTTTTAGGACACTAGTGCACCATCTTGTCAGTTTGCTGGCTCTCCGAATAGGTACTCTCCATCTCCCCAGCACCTCATCTCTTGACTCACTGGCTGTTGTGCAATGAGCAGTAAAAGCCTGGACTTGGTAACAAGGGTTCCTATACTATTTAATACCACATGGCAAACACAACATGGAAAACATGCACACATAAACTAAGCTAAGAATAAAAATGGTTTATGTAAATGAGTGAGATATTCAATCTCATAAACACAGAACATAATAGTATACATTTCATGGATAAATAAATGGCTTTCTTATGATAAATTAAGTTATAAAGTTCACATAAAGATATTCTTTTAAATAGAGAGGATCAAAAAAGTCTGAAATAAAAGTGTTTTGGTGGGAAAACAATCTTTTCTTATCACCACGTTTCATTTCCCTTTGCCATTTTTACAAAGAACAAGGACTTTGGTTACCAGTGGAGGGTGTCCAGGTTCTTGGCATTTTGAACAAAGAATTGGACAAAAGACACAAACAAAGCAGAGAAAGAATGAAGCAACAAAAGCAGAGATTTATTGACAATGGAAGCACACTCCACAGGTAGGAGTCGGCCCAAGCTAGCGGTTCAAGGGCCCAGTTACATAATTTTCTGGGGTTTAAATACTCTCTAGAAGTTTCAGTTGGTTACTTGCTGTATGCCCTACATAAAGGAAGAGGCTAAAGTGAAGTTACAAAGTTTTTACTTGGATACACCCTAAGTAAAGGATTTGCATAGGGTGAAGGATGAAGTAAAGTTACAAGGACGAAGGATGAAGTAAAGTTACAAATGCATTTACTTGTTGTACATTCTATGCAAATAAAGAGGATATTTCCTGTCATAGCTGAAATGTTTCGATTCTAGGAAGCCCTTAGTTTTCCTGTCTCCATGCCCTATTCTCCTGCCTCACTTTGGCATCAGACCTGGGTTAGCCATATGGCCTGCTACTTACTAACTGTGTGACCTCAATTACAATCTCTGATTCCTAGCTGTTTTACTTTTAATCTGTAAATAGGGATAATTAAAACCAGACAAATTAGTTACTGAGGAATCATGAAATGATAAAAGAAAAGCACCTGCTATATGCTCAGTAAACGTCAGCTCTGTGCTCCTTCCCTTCTTTCATCTTCTTTCCTGGAGTCACTGATCACCTTCAAATTATTCTTCTGAATATGCAAACACAACTCATCTTTGGTAATAAGAGACCAGAAGTCCTTAAAATCTCGATTACAAAGCCACTTTACTATAGTCTCAAGAAGAAAGATGAAATAAGACCAAAGTATATAAAATGTAGAAACGCCAAATTTCCTTAAGAAATGACTTTTGTATTGAAAAGCCTAAAAAATATGGTAGAAAGTTTAGCAGGGTCCAAATGTCCTCATTCTTATGGAACAATTTTTCCCCTAAATATGCAGTATACTTTATCTTCATCTGGCCTCCCATATGCCAAAGTCTCTGCCCAGGCAAGAAGGTTCCAGTCCTCAATGATACTCTTGACCTCAACTATAATACTTGTCTTTTTAGACTGCAGAAGGTACTCCAAGTGTTTATATTATCTCTTTCCCCAGGACGCCCACAAATTGAACTTTTTAATCATGCAAAACATAATGTCCAAATATAGTGGGACATTATAGAAAGACACCAGTGATAATAAATGATTCAAGTTATCGATGATAAAAAAGATTGTTAAATATAATACAAACACACATACAAAATAATTCCCTTGAAGGTTCTTCCCCTTCAAAAAGATCATCCAGAAGTCTCTTTAGTTTTAAATATTAGAACTCATTTTATACAATTTTAAAACTGGTTTTTATTTTAGTTTACCAATCTTACTTATAACAACATAGAAAATGTTGACAATTATTTTTGAGGAAACTTTTACTACTTAATTAAATATTCCTAAACATTTTAAACTACTCAAGTTTTTAAGTAAGTTTAGTATGTTCTGTTTTAAGTATTTCAATTGTCTAAGTAGCTATTAGAAAAAATAACATTTTGAAGACTTTTTAAGGTGAATTTAATTAGTCTACAACAGTGCTCTGTCTGTTATATCTAATGGCTGTCTCATAAAATTATTTTCCATTTCTGTGACACTGGGCTTCACAGGTTAAGGTCTTAATTTTATTGTATGCTTTTTCTGTGTTTGAAATTTTTCTACATATTTTAGATGGATTCTTCGAAGTTTTTACAACTGCCTTGAAAACTGACAACTTCTTTTCCCACCAACAGAGGGAAGTGGTTTTCCATATCCCTTCAAGATGGAGATTGTGACTCTGAGATGCCTACAAAGAAAGCAGAACAGGTAAACGTAGGCCCCCATTTCACAATTGCAACTTTCAAAGTTACAGCAAACTTAGAAATCTGATGAAAAGATACTTGAAATTTTTAATGTGTAATTGCCATTACTAGCAAAAAGATACAGATCAGTGGTCAATATTTTAAATATCAAAGTTATTAGACTTGTGTTGTTGCTCCATGGAGAATGAAAAAAACTGTTTTCTTCTCAAGGAGCCAGTACAAAAGCAGCGGAAATAAAGTGGCATTTGTAATTAAAATGAGGGCTTCGGCTGTTGTTTGAAGATAAAAATGCAGTACACATCTTTTCAAAATAACTTAATTACGGAGATCATATAAGGGATTTACTGAGTTTTGAGGACTTTCTTTTAGAGAACAAAATGACAAGAACGAAATATTGCAAATGTACAGATAGTAAAAAAAAATCCATGGAAACAAATTATCCATTGATATTCCAATTGCCTGTTGCTTGCAGATCTCCAATCTGTTCATTACCTCGATTTATTTTGAATCACCATTCAGCCACTCAGATTCGTTATGGTCCATTCAAGTCTCTGGCACAATTCAATACTTTTTACTTTTTCCTTAATATACAGAAAATTGCCTATCGTAGCTTCATTACTTTGATTTATAGTGTTTTATTCCTGATAAACTGTTTTGGATTAGTATTATTTCTCTGTAATATGAAAACATGGTCAATCCCAACCTTAAATAGAACAGCAGCTACTGAATATATTAAGCCAGTATTGACATTGTTTATGGAATTTCATAACTGTATATGGTACTTTATAGAACACATAAAAACATAATCCATCTGACATCATGTTAGTATCCATTTCCATCTCAGTTCATGTCACCCTGCTATTTGCCTACATCAGTGAGGTATGGTTATACATTCATGACATGACACTAAGTGCACAGAAAATAGAAAGGACTGAGTTGCCTTTTTTATTATTATTCACACACACTATTTTTGTCATGATTGTATAAGCTGTAATTTTGACTATTCTCCTAGGGTAGCCAAAAAAGGCACCGTAAGAATCTTGAAAATATCTCTGCAGTAAACCTAATAGATCTATATGGCTGGAATAAATAGTCAGTACCAGGCTAGTAAATGGAAACGATATTGACAGGAATATACTGTTCTCTGTAAACAAAGAGAAAATGACTACATAAAACTGTACTTCTTTTTTTCTCACCAAATCTATATATTTTGGCATGTCATGATTTTCTAATACTGATGTCCCTGTTTCCTAGTTCAAATCTTCAAAAGGAGACAAATGAATCTACCTTAACTAACATGTTTAAAGCTAGCCCAATTAATCAAGGCTCTGCCAGGAGACATGTGGTACATGAAACTAATTTGGTCTAAACATAGCAACTACACTCAGCCCTTCACTTGAGGGGGTAAAGTGTTTCTAAAGAAGAGTATAAAAGTAAAGTGTGCCAAGATCTCGTCTACACCTCACCTTGATATTGTCCAGCCTTTGTGTCTCTGTACGTCCTCTGTCAGGGATGCTACCGCCATTATGTGCTTATAACCTTTTTAAATTCATACTTTAAAGCTGAAATCACATGTCCTCTCCACTTGTTAAGCCCTCCCTGTTTCTCTGTTTCTGTCCTGACCTCACAGTTTCTTCCATAAAACACAACTATCACAGCAGTAACATCTGTTTTTCTTAATGAGAATTTCAGTTGAAAGAGATAAAATGGATCCACAAGCAAAACCCAATATATGCTGTCTACAAGTGAGAAACATTAAATATAAGACACAAAGATGTTAAAAGTAAATGGGTGGAAAAGACATACATGCAAAGTATGAGAAGAATGAGCTGGCTGAAATCAGAAAAGCTATTTTACCTTACCTTGCTATTTTTTGTTACTGTCAAATTGGGATTATAATGATAATACCTAATTCGTAGGCTTGTGGTAAAACTAAAATGAGCAAACATTTTAAATGCTTAGGTGAGACCCATAGTTCTACAAAAAGGGCTAGGTATCTTTATTATTAGCTATAATACAGAGTTATAAATATAAGAAGAGATATGCAAAGAACTATAAGAACACAAAAGATAATGTGATAATTTGCCTGGTAGTTTACTTAAGGAATTCAAAGGAAAGGTAAAATAGACAGAAGATTGGGAGGAAACTGGGAATATAATTAGCTAAAAGTGAAGACACTATTTTAGGAGGTGAATATAACATAATGTATATCATGTAAAGTATGCTTGAGGAACAATATGTGGTCTGGTACAGCTAGAGGATTAGACATATATGTGTGTGTGTGTGTGTGTGTGTGTGTGTGTGTGTGTGTACAGTGAAATAGAAAATTGAGATTAGATTGATCAGGTAGCACGATATCCTTAAGAGTATGGGGGTTCAGTGTGGGGTAATATATAAAGCATGAGATGTGACAGAGGTTAGGAATTCTGCCCATTACTCTTTAGCTGTGTGATACTTGGCGAATAATTTAATCTCTCTGTACTTGTTTCTTTAGTTGTCATGAAAATTAAATTAGATAACACATGAAAATCAGAGTATTTGTAGAACAAATACATGAAGCCATCATTTAGAAAGTTGCTACATGCAAAAACTTGAGAAAGTCGTCTTACCTCTCAGAGCCTCAAGTTCCGGGCAATTCAGTGTGAAAAAATTTTAATGTATATAAAGGTAATATTTGTAAGTTATAATGTTCCATATATATGCCAACAAAATTAAGGCATCATTTGTTGAATACCTAATAAATGATATATATTGTTCTAAATAAATATATATGTATTTATTATTTATAATAATGAGGTGACTTAGATATTGTGAATTCTATTTTATTGACAAAAAAGTTGATGCCAAGAAAAATTAGTAAACTTTTACAGTTTCACACAGTAATTAGAAATACAAGCTTGTTTAATTTCAAATTCCATGCTCTGATCTTTCTACCTTAGTATCTTAAAATAGTTGCTAAAATGATTGTCTTTTATATTCTATTTACACATTTGTCTTTTGATTCTCTTAATATGTTTAACCTGGGGTGTTGTCTTTCTAAATTGGAACAAAAGAATTAACTAGGCAGGTTATTATGCGTGAAGTTCTTAATATGAACTTAAAATTCTTAATGTTCTAGGAACATTTTCGTATCTGTGATTTACTTGTCTCTGTTTAAACAAAACTGCTTAAGATAAACAACATTTGGGGATGTTAAGTTCAGTAGATATTAGAGAAATTCATTTGCTGAGGGAAGTCTTTCCAGAATGAATTAAAAGAAAATCCCAAAGTAATAATGTAATAATGTAATCTATCCGAAAATAATTTAGCATCTGGTTACAACTAAAAATGTCCATCTCGTAGACTTTGAGTTTTTTCGATCTTGCTCCTCTAGCTCTTTCAGTTTTGATGATAGGGTGTCAATTTTTGATCTCTCCTTGCTTCTCATGTGGGCACTTATTGCTATATATTTTCCTCTAGAGACTGCCTTAAATGTGTCCCAGAGATTCTGGTATGTTGTGTCTT
>NW_016107373.1:7649251-7659339 GCF_001604975.1 Cebus imitator | reverse complement strand
AGAAGATCAAACACCGCATGTTCTCACTCATAGGCAGGTGTTGAACAATGAGAACACATAGACACAGGGAGGGGAGCACTACACACTGGGGTCAGTTGAGGGGAAATAGGGGAGGGACGGTGGGGGGTGGGGGGCTGGGGAGAGATAGCAATGGGGGAAATGTCAGATGTAGGTGATGGGGAGGAAGGCAGCAAATCACACTGTCACGTGTGTAACTATGCCACAATTTTGCATGTTCTTCACATGTACCCCAAAACCTAAAATTCAATAAAATAAATAAATGGGGGAAAAAATGTCCATCTCCAGAGTTCTGCCAAACTTTGCCATCTATGTCATTCATAGCCCATATTGAGAATGATATTAGGCAAAATCACATATTAGGCAAAATCTCTCATTCTGGAAAGTCTTGAGGTATATATCAGTGACATAAAGGTACAAACTTTGGTCAAAGAATGACAAGCTCATTGTTATTTTAAGAGAGGTGTCAGCTCTAATGGTCACTCAGGGAAAAATTTTTTTTCTAATTTTCTTTCATGATTGCATAGACAGACTTTTCTTTTTCAAGTGTAACTTAAAAAATCTTCAGAAATACCTCCGCATGCTAAGAAAAGACTATTTCTACTAGTGGAAGGCACAATAAAAGTTAGTTATTATAAATTTGACTTGCTGTGGTATATAAAGATAGGTTAAAATACAGTACATTGCAAAATTTTGACACAGAGGATTTTTTTTGTTTCACCATATGTGTGCAATTACCAATGTCTCTAGGAATTGGCCTAAAAAAGTGTTTCAGGTGCCTCAAAGTTCATTCAGGTATCAAAAGAAAATGAAATACTTTGATTAAAAATACTATTTTCTTAGTTTACCAAGAATATAAAAGAAGAAGCTAAGCATCTCCATGGTTTATCATCAGATTCATTTGTGTGTTTGTTTATTTAGTTAGTGATGAGAACATTTAACATGCTATCTATCCTTTTAACAGTTTTTAAGTGTACTTTATAATATTGTTAACTATAGACACAATCTTGTACAGCAGATCTGTAGAATTTATTCATCTTGCATCACTGAAGCTTCATACCTGGGAAAATGGGAAGGGACTTCTCATCTTTTTTTTAAAGTCCTCTTTGTGACATGTTGAAAAGGAAGAGTTTTTTTTTTTTTTTGTTTTTTTTTTTTTGAGATGGGGTTTCCCTCCTATTGCCCATGCTGGAGTACAATGGTGTGATTTCAGCTCACTACAAACTCTGCATCCTGGGTTCAAGTGATTCTCCTGCCTCAGCCTCCTGAGTAGCTGAGATTACAGGCATGCACCATCATGCCCAGCTAATTTCTATTTTTTTTTTTTTTTGTATTTTCAGTAAAGATGGGGTTTCTCCATATTGGTCCGGCTGGTCTTGAACTCCCAACCTCAAGTGATCCACCCACCTTGGCCTCCCAAAGTACTGGGATTACAAGCGTGAGCCACCTCACCTGGCCAGGAAGAGCTTTTTGGAATCTAAGGATTAGAATAAGCCTTTTATTACCTATTTAATATTTGAACATTTAAGTTATTAATTGAGCTTTGCTCTTCTTTGTCAAATTTTGTTGGCTCTGTTGGAAGTATTACATGTGTTGCTGATAAACGTAACACTTAAAGCAAAACTTGTTACATCAAAAAAATGTTTAATGTGATACAAATTATGCATTTGTAGTATACAACATGATGTTTTGGAGTATGTATACATTGTGGAATGACTAAATCTAGCTATTTAAGGTATGTATTATTTCACATAGCTATAATTTTGTGGTGAGAATACTTAACATGCATTCTCAGCAGTTTTCAAGAATACAATATATTGCCATTGATAATAGTCTCCATATTGTACAATAGATCTCTTGAACTTATTCCTCGTATCTAACTGAAATTTTTATCCTTTGAACATCTCCCTAACCTGAAACTCCAACCACTCTAGCCTTGTAACCACCATTCTACTCTCTACTTTTATGAGATCAACTTTTTTTAGATTCCATCTATGAGTGAGATTATGCAATATTTGTCTTTTTGTGCCTGGCTATTTCACTTAACATACTATACTACAGGTTCATTTATGTTATTGCAATAGAAAGACTTCATTCTTTTTATGGCTGAATAGTATTCCATGTGTATAGGTATATATTTTCTTTATCATTCATCCATTGTATTGATGGACACTTATGTTGATTCCATATCCTAATTTTTGTAAATAATACACCAATAACAATGAGAGTGCAGATGTCTCCTCAACAAACTGATTTTGTTTTCTTTGGGGAGATATACACATACACATACACACACACACACACACACACACACACACACACACACACACCCAGTTGTGAGATTGCTGGAAAATGTAGTTTTATTTTTAAGGTCCTAAGACACCTGTACACTGTTTTCTATAATGGCTGAACTAACTCACATTGCCAGAGTGTACAAGAGTTCCCTTTTCTCCGCATCTATACAAACACTTATCTTTTTCTTTATATTTAATGGCCATTCTAACAGGTATGAGGAGGTATTTAATTGTGATTTCAATTTTAACTTCTTTTATGTTTAGTGAGGTTGAGCATTTTTCCATCTGTTGGGTATCTGTATGTCTTCTTTGGGGAAATGTTTTTTCAGGTTATTTTTCCATTTTTTAACCCAGTTATTTGGTTTTTGTGCTATTGTTTTATAGATTTTAGAATATTAACCTTTTATCAGATGGATAATGTACATGTATTCACACCCTTTCTGCAGGTTGTCTCTTCACTATGTTTACTTTGCTGTACAGAAGGTTTTTAGTTTGATATAATCCCATTTGTCTACCTTTTCGAGTGTTGCCTATGTTTTTGAAATCATATCCAAAATCATTACCCAGACCAGTTTAAAAGAGCTTCCCCCATTGTTTTCTTCTAATCATTTTATAGTTTTGTATCTTATATTTAAGTTTTAAAACAATTTTCAGTTGATTTTTTGTATACGATGAAAGATAGGGCCTAATTTCATTCTTCTGCATGTGGATATTCAGTTTGCCCAGCACTATTTATTTTTTTCCCCCAACATTATTTTAGGTTCAGTGGCTATAGGTTTATTACATGAGCACATTGCATGTTGTGGGGATTTGGCATAGATAATTTTGTCACCCAGGTAATCAGCACAGTATCTGTTAGGCAGTTTTTCAATCCTCACCTCCTCCCAGACTCAAACCTCAAGTAGGCCTCTATGTCTATTGTTCCCTTCTTTGTGTCCATATGCATTAAATGTTCAGCTCCCAGTTACAACCGAGAACATGTGGTATTTGGTTTTCAGTTCTTGCATTACTTTACTTAGGGTAAGGGCTTCCAGTTCCACTCATGTTGCAGCAAAGAACCTTATTTAATTGTTTTTCATGGCTACATAGTATTCCATGGTGTATATGTGCCACATTTTCTTTATCCAGTCCACCCTTGATGAGCATCTAGGTTGATTCCATGTCTTTGCCCAACCTCCCGCCTCACTCCTGCTTTTGCTGTTTGAAGTGCCTGCTCCTGCTTTACCTTCTGCCATAAGTAAAAGCCCCAGAAGCAGATACTGATGCCATGCTTCCTGTAAAGCTACGGAATCAGGTTCTTTATAAATTACCCAATCTCAGGTATTTCTTTATAGCAGTGTAAGAATGACCTAATTAAAAAAAATGGTCCCCCAAATGGAGTATTACTGTAAAGATACCTGAAAATGTGTAACCAGCCTTTGAACTGGATAATGGGCAGAGACTGGAAGACTTTGAAGGCCTCAGAAGAAAACAGGAAGATGAGGGAAAGCTTGAAACTTCTTAGAGACTCATTAAATGGTTGTGACCAAAATGTTGACAGTGATACAGACAATAAAGTCCAGGCTGCTGAGGTTTCAGATAGAAATAAGGAAATTATTGGGTACTGGAGTCAAGGATAAACCTATTATGCCTTAACAAAGAACTTGGCAGCATTATGTTTATGCCCTAAGGATCTGTGGAAATTTGAGCTTGAGAGTGATTATTTAGGGTATCTACAGAAGAAATTTCTAAGCACCAAAGTATGGAAGAAGTAACATAGCTGCTTCTAACAGCCTATACTCAGATGCAGGAGAAAAGAAAATAGTTGGGACTTATATTTAAAAGGGAAACAAGAGTAGCCAGGCACAGTGGCTCACACCTGTTATCCCAACATTTTGGGAGGCCAAGGCCAGTGGAACAACTGAGGTCAGGAGTTTGAGACCAGCCTGGCCAACATGGTGAAAACCCCGTCTCTAATAAACATATCAAAATTAGCCAGGTGTGGTGGTACATATCTGTAATCCCAACTGCTCTGGAGGCTGAAGCAGGAGGATTGCCGGAACCCAGGAGACGGAGGTTGGAGTGAGCCAATATCATGCTACTGTACTCCAGCCTGGGTGCCAGAGCGAGACTCCATCTCAAAAATAAAATAAAATAAAAAAGGGAAACAGCACAAATATTTGCAAAATTTCCAGTCTAACAATGTGATAAAGAAAGAAAAAGCTTTTTTGGGAGAGGAATTAAAGCATGGTGGAGCAACCACTTGCCAGAGATATCTGCATAGCTAAAAGGAAACCAAGTGCTAAATATCAAACACAATGGGGAAAAGGCCTTGAAGTTATTTCTGAGAACTTTGTGGCAGCCCCTCCCATCACAGGCCCAGGGAAAAGAATGGTTTTGGGGCCAGGCCTAGGTCCCTGCTGCCCTGTGCAGCCACAGTGCACTGCTTCCCATATCCCAGCCACACCAGCTCCACCTAGGGCTCAAATGGGGCCCAAGTACAGATTGAGCTGCCACTTTGGAGAATACAAGCCCATAAGCCTTGGTGGCTTCTACGTGATATAAAGCCTGTGGATGCACAGAGTGTAAAAGTTCGGAAGCTTGGCCCCTGCTTAGATTTCAGAAGATGTTTGGAAGGGTCTGGATTCCCAGACAGAAGCCTGCTTCAGGGACGGACCCACCACAGAGAACCCCGACTAGGGCAATGCCAAGGGGAAATGTGGGGTTGGAGTCCCCACACAGAGAATCCACTGGGGCACTGCCTAGTGGAGCTATAAGAAGGGGGTCACAACCCTCCAGATCGGAGAATAGTAGATTCACCAGCAGCTTGTACCCGGTGCCTAGAAAAGGAGCAGGCACTCAACAACCAACCTGTGAGAGCAGCCTTGGAAGCTGAACCCTGCAAAGCCACAGAGACAGATCTGCCCAAGGTCTAGGAAGGCCAACCCTCATACCAATGTGCTCTGGATGTGGGAAAAAGGGTAAAATGAGACTACTTTTGAGCTTTAATATTCAATGACTGCCCTGTTAGGGTTTGGATTTGAATGGGGCCTGTAACCCCTTTCTTTTGGTCAATCTCTGTTTTGAAATGGGAATGCTTACCCAGTACTTATACCTTCCATTGTATTTTGGAAGTAATCAGCTTGTTTTTGATTTTACAGGCTCATAGGTGGAAGGGACTTGCCTTGTCTCAGATGAGACTTTAGACTTTGGACTTCTGAGTTAAAACTAGAATGAGTTAAGACTTTGGAGAGTGTTGGGAAGATATGATTATATTTTGCAATGTGAGAAGGACATGAGATTTGGGAGGGGCCAGGGGCCGAATGATATAATTTGAATATTTTTCTCAAATGTCATGTTGAAATGTAATCCCCAATGTTGGGGCAGGTCCTGGTGGGAAGTGTTTGGATTGTGGGAGCAGATCCCCCATGAATGGCTTGAGCCATCACCTTGGTAATAAGTGAGCTCTTGCTCTGAGTTTACATGAAATCTGATCATTTAAGAATATGTGGCACCTCCCCTACAATCTATCTTTCTTGCTCCTGCTTTTACCACATGATGTGCCCACTTCTCCCTTGCTTCCTGCCATGACTAGAAGCTTCCTGAAGCCTCCCCAGAAGCAGATGTCACTATGCTTCCTAAAAAGTGTGCAGAACATGAGCCAATTAAACTGCCTTTCTTATAATTCACCCAGCCTCAGATATTTCTTATAGCAAAATAAAATGGAAGAATACATAAAGTAAAATATATCCCAAGAATGAACCTATCACATACAGTATAACAAATTATCATTACTTATCTTCCTACCTCTACCTCCTTAAACTAAGAGACGCTTAACCCCAAGATATTTGGTGAATTTATTTCCCAATAATTGGCTATTATGCAACCTTCAGTGGAAGTTTTCCTGATTTACTTTTGTTCTATTATTGGGCAAGTATGTGCAGTTTCCTAATATTTTAACTTAAATTGAATAGCAAAGTAAATAGTAATTTATAATTGAATTTTAGCTATAGCAAAACCACAGTACAAATCCAAGTCAGGAACTATAGAATATTATCAATTAATAAATGTATAAATGACTATATTTAGGTAAATTGAGGTAAATCAAATGCTAACAATTTGGGCTGTCCTTTCTTTTTTCCCCCAAAAAAACCATATATCTACTTCACTTATTCTAAGTCTTTGACTAATGTGTCACTGTATTTCATATCATCTTTATCTCTGTAATTCATAAGATGAAAGTCCATTTATAGTACAAAATAATGGATACATTTTACCTCTAATTATGATTACTCATCAGTTCACACCCACCAAGAATTCTACTGTGCTTTTAATTCATCACCACTTACTTTAATATACCCAGTTTAATGCCAGAAATTATTCCCTCACAAGCAGGGCTGCATTTAAATAATTTGGTCTTCTTAAAGAAAAAAATCAGAACATTTAAAAAATATTTGATGACTAAGTGTATGGCTAAATGTATAAAAACACATTCTCCATCTAACATTAAATCTTAGTTGTTGTCATTATGCAATCCAATGAGAGTCTTAGAAAATATGTTTGCCTTCACTCTGAAAGGAAATTTGTTTCAGCTTCAATATTCTATTGATATAGGCATAATAAATAGCTGATATATTTCCATGTTCCAAAATACAGAAATA
This sequence comes from Cebus imitator, assembly GCF_001604975.1. NCBI lineage: Eukaryota > Metazoa > Chordata > Mammalia > Primates > Cebidae > Cebus > Cebus imitator. The sequence goes on along the minus strand of NW_016107373.1, from coordinate 7,652,387 downwards.
GAATTCTCCATTGATTTTTTTTAATCCTGTTATCCCCTTCCAAAATGAGAACATAATTTGTACATGTATTAGCCTGCTAGTCTTATTTAAGAATAAGTGAAAATGACCATGGGACCTCTCAACCTCTTCAAAAGGTAATTTCTTAAATGGACATTCTCTGAAGGTATGCTTACTAAGTAAAATGCTTCTCGACTTAGACTAATATTCTCTGGCAATATTGGGAGGAAGATCATTAGAAAGTGTTGCCTGCTTGTTTCCAATGTAATTTAGCTTCTTTAGCATCCTATATTGGGGTTTCTCTAAATTCTGCTGTTTGTGGATTATGGCAAATTACAATAAACTTTTCAGCCTAAGTAGTTCAGAGATCCTGTCCTATCTGAAGAAAAGGTTACCTCAGTTTCCTGTAAGTATAACAATATTACGTACACTGCGAATTATTCCTAACAAGATAACTGACATATAATTTTCACAGCATATGTTTTATGCAAAAAAGACTTTGCAAAAAGTTGTTTTATACATTCAGTGACATTAAAATAAAAATTGAGAGAGTACCTGTGTATATGTATGTGCTTGTGTGTGCTTGCACTTGGGATTATGTAGTTGGAGGGGGTCTTATACTCCTACCAACATATAAACACATTTAGACATATTGATAAATATTTCATTTAAAATACTATACACAATGATTTATATATATGCATATATATATGTACACACATATGTACATATATACAAGGATGTATATAGTTTCAATAAGAGGACTGCCTTTGGAAGTTCAGAACATATTTATTTGATTTCCTCCTCAAAGACAAGGAAAGTGCATGTCTCTCTGAACATTTAAACCTTAGCAGAAATCTCTGAACAGTGAAACTTTATTTGAATATGCAGGCTACTAAAGATTGAATGTTCCCTTGATCTTCTACTATGAAGATCAAAAGTGTATAGATGTATATATACATGTATTATATGTATATATGTTTCATGTGGTTGTCATGGGAGTGGAATGTTATATGTATATATACAATGACATATATTATACATGTACATATCTATATCCTTGATCCTCATAGTGGAATAAGAAATTGGAGAAAGCAACAAGAAATAGCTGGGTCTTGAGATGGACCTTTAAGGCTGTGCAGAAGTTTTTATAGGCAATGAACAGCATAGGAATCAGGATTCTAAAAACAGCCCTTCAAGATTTCCACCCTCTTGTGGTTCAATCAATTACTAAACAAGGTGTTGCGGTGAAGGAACTTTACAGATGTAATTGAAATCTGTCAGTTGATCTTAAACTACTGTACATTATTTGAATATGGCTGGCTGCTAAAGTTTGAAAGTTTCCTCCAAAACTTATGTTGAAATTTAATTGCCATTATGACTATATTAGGAAGTGGGACTATTAAAAGGTGATTAAGCCATGAAGCTCCATCCTCACAAATGAATTAATGTGGCTGTCATGGCAGTGGAATGTTATAAAAGTGAGTTCAGCTCTCTCTCTTTCACTCTTGCCCTTCCTTGCCCTTCCACCTTTCTCCATGAGATAATAAAGCACAAAGGACCACACCAGACACTGGTACCATGTTCTTAGGCTTCTCAGACTCCAAAACTATAAACAAAATAAACTTCTATTGTTTATTAATTAACCAGCCTCAGACACTCTGTTATAGTGGCAAAAAAATGGACTAAGACACTTTACAAGCAGAATTTTCTTTTGCTGAAGGCAGAAAAAGCCAGAGAAATGTGTACATCCATTGTCTTTGTGAAAGAAATCAAATAAATATGTTTTGAAATTTCAAGAGGCAGCCTACAAAAGCTGAGAGCAGCTCCCACCAACAGCCAGCAAGAAAACAGCTATCATCTACAAAGTAATTAAATATTTCAACAACCAGTGAGTTTGGAAGAGGATCCAGACCCTCAGATGAGGATTGCAGCCCTGGCAACACTTTTACTCATCCAATCTCTGAGACCTAAACAGAGAATCCACCTAACCATGACCAGACGCCTGACCCATGGAAAAACATGAGATAATAAATGTGTTTTTTTAAACTTCTGAGTTTGTAATGACGTTATGATATCAATAGAAAACTAACACACACAAAAATGTGAAAATAGCACAGATATAACAGTAGTCTGATATAAATACTGGTTTTCTAGGAATTAAGCTACAGTAACGGTAAAGAGCAGTAATTTTAGTTAAGTGAGATAGCCGCTAACAGAACGTCAGGCTGAGCTTAGACTCTATTTGCTAGAGAATCAATATAACATAGGAGTCTCACGGTGACAAGATCTATTCTATGCTCACGTATAGTGTGGCTTGAGAGTACAAGAGCGTCCAGAACAGGAGGGCCTTTAGAGAGAAGAAAAGAAGGAGGCAAAAGAGGAATAGAGTAGATGAGTGAGAAGACATTATTTATTAAAAAAAAGATACTTTGATGTGCCTGAGAAACATATTATGGCCAATCATTTATTAGAGAAAGATGGTTTGGAATATAGGGCTGTGGGAATGAAAAGCAGACAAGTCTGCAGCAGTGAGGAGGAAATTAACAGATTCTTTGAAAATATTTGGTCACTGTATGACTGAAGGGATAAAAGATATTAAAGGAAAGATTTTAATGTTAGAAAGTGAAGGAAAGAAAGGGTAGGAATTCTTTTTTTTTTTTTTTTTTTTTTTGAGAAGGAGTCTCACTCTGTTACCCAGGCTGGAGTGCAGTGGCATGATCTTGACTCACTGCAGTCTCCGCCTCTCGGTTTCAAGTGATTGTCCTGCTTCAGTCTCCCAAGCAGCTGGGAGGCACCCACCACCATGCCCAGCTAATTTTTGTATTTTTAGTAGAGACGGGGTTTCAGCATATTGGCCAGGCTGGTCTGGAACTTCTGACCTTGTGATCTGCCTGCCTTGGCCTCCCAAAGCACTGGGATTACAGGCATGAGCCACTGCAACCAGCCAGAAAAATGGTAGGAATTCTAAGAGAAATCTACCAAAAGAAGCCCCCTTTCAAAGGTGAAGTTCAGCTGGGCGTGGTTGCTCACACCTGAAATCCCAGCACTTTGGGAGGCCAAGGTAGGTGGATTACTAGAGGTCAGGAGTTGGAAACCAGCCTGGCTAACATGGTAAAACCCTGTCTCTAATAAAAAT
>NW_016107373.1:7608616-7649111 GCF_001604975.1 Cebus imitator | reverse complement strand
AAAAAAAAAAAAAAAGAAAGAAAGAAGGATGAAGTTAAAGTGATGGAAGTTATACCATATGAAAAGCCTTGCAGCCCATGGTTTCTATAGTTTTATAAAAGTATGCTCATATAGAATTGAACAGAAGTTATAACCATTGGTTAAAACTTAAGATTTTATGTCAATTGATATCCACTTTAAATTTTTTTGAAAATATATCAGATACTTAGATTGTCAAGGGAACAGTAAGGACAATTAATGTGTTCCTTTGAAACGACTGTGGGTCATCCAATTAGAGATCATTTTTATTCAGTTTAGAGAGAGTAATCTGGAATGCAAAGGAGTGATGAAGATAGTAGATGTACTGAATCCATGACAATAACTAAACTTTTAAAACAACACATATACTATCTCATCTTTTCTATGGGAGTCTGGTTACAGTTAGGTGCAGTCTCTATTTAGGTCTCAGAGATGAGCTGAGACATTTCTGTACATATAAGCAAACCTTTCTTTTTCTGCTGCTTATATGTACAGAAATGTCTCGGCTCATCTCTGAGACCTAAATAGAGACTGCACCTAACCGTAACCAGACTCCCATAGAAAACATGAGATAGTATGTGTTGTTTTAAGCTGCTGAGTTTCTAATGATCTGTTATGATAGCAATAGAAAACTAATATAAAAACTAATATAAAAAACTAACTAAAACTTACAGAAGTTTACAATGAAAGGAGGGATGCAGCTTCTCATAAGCTCTTAGTGAACAAAGAGAAAATAGGCTCGATATTCATGAGTGTTCATAGGCATTGTGTTTGCAATTTCCTCATGACTTTAATTCTTACAAACTCCAAGGTGAGATGTATTATTATTCTCATTTTTATTTGCCAAGAAGATACTGAAATCCAAAGACTTTAATTAATAAGCTTCTAAATCAACAGTTCTAGAACCTGGGGAATCTGAGATTATAATCTTAATATGTGTAATCCACGTTATATCTCTTCTTCACCACTCACTGAATGTATGACATACATTAAAGGCCTGCAACAAATGTTCAACCTGCAATTTGATTTGGAAGCAGAGAACTGACTGAGATAATTTAAAGTTCTTTTCTAATTACAACTGTCTTTTTAAAGTGTATATTGAATAATTTTTAGTAAATGTGTAGAGTTATGCAACTATCACCACAATCTGTGTTTAGAACATTTTTATTATTCCAAAGAGATTGCTTGTGTCTATTTGCAGCTGTGAAAGGAAAGTAAATATTGGGGCGCCAAAATTACTGAGCTAAAGGGAAAAGTGAAGCTGGGAACTGCTTAGTGCAAACCTGCCTCCCATTCTATTCAGTCACTCCTCTGCTCACTGAGATAATGCATATCTGATTGGCTCCTTTGGAGAGGCCAATCAGAAACTCAAAAGAATGCAACCATTTGTCTCTTACATACCTATGATCTGGATGCCCCCTCCCCACTTCAAGTTGTCTCGCCTCTCTGGACCCAACCAATGTTCATCTTACATATGTTGATTGATGTCTTGTGTCTCTCTAAAACGTGTAAAGCCAAACTGTGCTCTGACCACCTTGGACACATATTGTCAGGACCTTCTGAGGCTGTGTCATGGGCACACATCCTCAATCCTGGCAAAATAAACTTTCTAAATTAACTGAGACCTATCTCGGATATTTGGGGTTCATAGAGTCAATCTCTGCTGTCATACTTAGCCCCAGTCAAACATGAATCTACTTTGTCTTTACATATTTTTCTTTCTTGAGCATTTCACATAAACAGGATTATAGAATATATAGTCTTTTGTGTCCAACTTCTTAATTTAGCATGTCTTGGGGAGTGATTGATTTAGAGCATATACTTGTTATGACTAAATAGTATTCCATTTTATAGATAAAACATATTTGGTTTATCCATATACCAGTTGATGAACATTTGGATTATTTTTAATCTGGGGCTAATATTGCTATGAACAGTCACACACAAAAAATTGTGCGGTCTAATTTATCTTCAACAGATTCCTAGGATTAGAATTATGAGGCCATATAGTGCATTTTAATTTTTACTTTTAAAAAATTGCTATTTTCCAAAGTGACATTACATTGCATTTCCCTCTGCACTTATGGAGGGTTCCAGTTCGTCTACATTTTTATTAACATTTGTTACTCTCTTTTTATTATAACCATTCTTGTGAGCATGAAGCATTATTTCATTGCAATATTAATGATTAAGAATGTTGATCATTTGCGCTGGTGTATTTATTGATCACCTATTCTTTCTTTGGTAAAATGTCTACTCAAATCTCTTACAGAATGAATGTTTATATCTTCCAAAATTCATAGATTGAAATCATAACCCCAATGTGATGGTATTAGTAAGTGAGGTCTTCAGGATATAATTAGATCATGAGGGTGAAGCCCTTATGAATGGAATTAGTTCCATCATAAAAAAGATCCCAGGGAGCTCTCGCTTTCTGTTTCTGCCAAAGAATACGACAAGTTGGCAGTCTTTGACCCAGAAAAGGACCCTCACAAGAACTCAACCATGTTGGCATCCTGATCTCAGACTTCTAACCTTCAGCATTGCAAGAAATACATTTCTGCTGTGTATAAAGCCCCCAGCCTATGGAATTTTGTTATATCTTCCTAACCTAAGACGAAATCTTTGTTTATTTTTAACCGGGTTGCTTGTTTTTTCATTATTGGGTTATAAGAGGAGTTGATATAGTTGGGATATAAGTCATTTATCAGAGATATAACACATAAATATTTTCTGCCAGTCTGTGGCTTGTCTCTTGTTTTCTTAATAGTTACTTTTCAAGTGCCAAAGGTGATGTTGATGGAATCCAAATATTTATTGTATAAATTTTGTGGAACATGCTTTTGGTGTCATGTGTGCAACTTTTTGCTTAACACAAGATAATGTAGATTTTCCCTCATGTTGTATTCTATAAGACTTACAGTTTTAGCACTTACATTTACATATGTACTAAATTTTAATTAATATTGGTGAATAGTATGAGGTAGCTCCAAATTTATCTTTTTTATATCCAATTTCCTCAGCACAATTTGTTTAAAAGTATATACTTTTCTCATTAAGTTGATTTGTCCTCATCATCAAAAATCAATTGACCTTAAGCATAAGGCTTTGTTTTGTATTTATTTATTTATTTTATTTATTTTTTTTGAGACACAGTCTCACTCTGTCACTCAGGCTGGAGTGCAGTGGCATGATCTTGGCTCATTGCAACTTCCACCACCTAAGTTCAATTAATTTTCCTGCCTCAGCCTCCCAAGTATCTGGGATTACAGGCATGTGCCACCATGCCCAGCTAATTTTTATATATTTTTTAGTAGAGACGGGGTTTCACCATGCTGGCCAGGCTGGTCTTGAACTCCTGACCTGGTGATCTGCCCACCTCAGCCTCTCAAAGTGTCAGATTACAGACATGAGCCGCTGCACCTGGCCCATTTTTTATTTTTAATTCTGTTCCATTTTTATATATATGCTGATTCTCAGGCAAGTACAATGTTGTTTTGATTACTAAGACAACACCGTATTTTATACTAAGTTCTGACCTTAGGAAGTATAGGTCATCCAACTTTGTTCTTTTTCCTCAAAATTCTTTTGACTACTCTTAATCTTATCTATTTATATGTAAATTTTATCTCTGCTTGTTGATCTCTGCAAACAAAAAATCTGGAATTTTTATAGGAATTACATTGAATGTGGATATGAATTTGGAGAGAATCACCACTTTAATAATATTGAGCATTTAACTCCATGAAGATAGAATGCCTCTCTACTAATTTATATATTTCATTTCTTTCATCAATGTTGTGTAGGTTTCAGTGCAGCTCTTGAAATTTTGTTAAAATTATCATAAAGCATCCATTATTTATACTATTATGATTGGAATAATTTTCATTATTTCACTTTTGGTGTGTGTGTTAATATATAGAAACATTGTACTTTTATCCTGTGGCCTTGTTGAACTTATTACATTTGAGGTGGGGTGTGTGTGTGTGTGTGTGTGTGTGTATGTGTTTTCTATGGTATTCCTTAAGATTTTATACATAGAGCATTATATTGTCAGAGATTAAAGACAGTTTTGCTTCTTTTTGTCAATCTGACGACTCTTTTTCTCTTTCCCTTACTGCACTAGCAGCATAATAGTGAATAGTAATGACACAAACATACCCCTTTGATTTGTTCTGATTTTAGAGGATAATCATCCAGCCACTGACCCTATGTTTAGCATTTTTCTATTTGTCTTCTGCATATCTCATGATTTTTTTCTTTTTTCTCTTTTACTTTTGTGTCTGTTTGTTAAATAGCCAGTACACAGTATACCCTTAAAATGTATTTATTTTTTTGCCTGGTTGTTCTAAGGATTGAAATGTGCCTTTTAATATACCACAGCCATCAAGAAATGTGGGTGTTCACGGGGAGAAATAGTGAATTTTAACTATGTTAATGTCACAAAAATGTGTTCATTCGTTCATCAAGCTGCTGTTAAATCTCACCCATCATCTCATTTTGATAAGTGGAATAAACTAGTTTTCCTATGAGTGCACCTCTGTGAGGGCATAAATTAAAAGATAAGCAATTTCATGGAAGCTTGGTGTTTGATATAAATACAGTAATGTCTTCCTCCTTGTTCTCAGTGCAAAGTTCTCTGTCCCCATCCCCAAAACTTATTGCAAAAATAAAAAAAACGCCTTCAAATTTCTGCAGAGCTTGGCATGGTTCCAGCACTGAAGGAGATATCCTTGAGAATGTTAAGTCCAGTGGTACTTCTGGCATTAGCATCAACTGTGAACCAACACATCTTTTAAAACTTTTCTAAATATCAGGCACCAAGTTACCAGCTATAAATATGTTATTACACTTTTGCGGTAGACAAAACTGTTATTATTCTATGATTGATGCAAATGAGTCCCCACTAATATAGTTCTTTTCTATGATTTCAGCACAGAACGAAGGACTTTTTATTACCCACTTTCAGAGCATGCAAGTACATCTTCCTGAGGTTCACCTCCCAAGGGCAGATTATATCCTTGATGGATGAACCTTTGGCCAGCAAGTAGTCAGGGAACAGTTGTTTTGGACTTATAGATGGAGCATGCAAGGGCTGTGATTTTCACCTGTGTATATCTGAGGTCTCTTGTGCTAACCAAATGAGCTGGCAGTGGAAAGAGATGGTTATGGGCTGAGGACAGCAGACTAGGAACCAGCTACCTCTGCTTGTTCAGAACTTTAACAAGTTCAGAATTTTAAATCTTAAATTGGACTTTCAAGTCATTATCAACATATTTAGATAAGAATAAAAAACACATTTTGTTGAACAGTATGTTAGCTTGCCTTATACCTTCTACATATTTAGACATATTGTATGATCTACTTTAAATATATTTTTGATTGTGGCAGCAATTGTCTGGAATAGGATGAGATATTAATGTCACCTCTATACAAGTGAGAAAACCTGAGACTAAAAGAAGTTAACTAATTCGGCTAAGGTTACACAGTCATAAATACAAGCTGATCTGATTCCAAAAGACACATAAAAACTACTAAGTTATTATTTTTCCCACTATATTGTAAGAGCATGCTGCTAATATTTGGGGAAACTCAAGTTCAGTTTTATTGATTTCAAAGTCTGCAAACTTTCAGTGAATCTACCCTACCATAACGGAGTCCAAGGAATATAAAATACAAGTTTAAGACGAGCAGAAATAGTCTTTCTTTTTTACTCTGTATTCTCACACCTCCAATTAAGTGTCTACAGGACATAGTAGTCATTCAATAAACATTTGCTGCTTTTTCAATCCCTTCATTTATTAAATGAAGGAATTTAATAAATCTAAGCTGGCATTTACAGATGCATTGGCAGGGATTCATATATGATATATTACTGTAATCCACCGCTGATCTTGTACCTCAAGAATAGAGAATTGCAACAGTGTGAAAAAACTCCGATTAACGATTTATTCTGGATGTGAAGGAAGAACTTGCTTCTCTGAGGTCATGATATTCCACTTCTTTCTACAAGCTGATTTATTTTTAAAAATAAAAAAAATGGGGAGGATAGGAGAGAAAGAAAAAGAAGGGAAAAAGAAAGAAAAAAAAAGTTCCCCATTTCAATGTAGGCTTTTATCATTAAAAGGAAAAGAGTGGTGTTTTGTCTTTCAATCTGTAAAAGCAACCTATAAAAACAAAACAAAACAAAAACCAAAAATAAAATGTATCAATCAATGGATCATTCAGCAATGCAATACCATCTTCGCATGACATATCTCCCTGGGTGAGTCAGCAAAAGGCCAAATTAGCAACTCAACTAATCACGAATTTTTCAGGTAAATGGATCGATCATAAGCTGAGACTTAAGAGTTGTAAAGGAGCCGGTGCTACAAACTGCCAAAGGGATATGATCTGCTATGGGAGGTGCATTGCAGAGGCAGGCTCTTACTTCAGAGAACAAGCACCTGGAGACAGGAACCATAAACCATGTCAGGAAAATAAATTTAAATCCTGACAAAGATCAGCATGTCTACAGATAAAAACCTCCACTCACACAGGGGGCACACCTTTGGAAGGGTCAAACTGAGGGCTAGCGCTATGGTTGGTGCACCCACAATGGCTAGTGATAAAGTATGCCTGAGCTTGGCTCATTCCAGTGCTGGTGGGGCTGATTTAACACAGAAAGTTACATCAGTTGTAAAATGAGACTTTATCAGCAGCACAGCCTTAATAATCCTTTGTTTTTTATGCAGGAGAATTGTATTATCTTTACTATGGGCTTAAAAATCTCCTCTAGGATTTGTTGCTTAAGTGTCTCTTGCTAACAGGAGTTTGGTTAAATTGCTGATAAGAACAGAGAAGAGAGGTTGTAAATTGCGGACTTCCCAATTCCCAGAGCTACTCAAGAATCTTGTACAGTTGAGGGACATTAATATCTCATACAACCCTACTGCAGTCTTGAAAAATAATAATATATATTTAAAAAACTCATTCCTCTCCACCACATTTCCAGCTCTATTTTATCTCAAATAAAAATATTTTCACCTCTCATTTTCTTTATGACCTTGGTGCCTTTACCTCTCCAGGCAGGATAATCTTTTACCGCTGTCAGCTTTGGTTCTTACCTTTGATGATTTCTGGGCTTTTCTGGGACAGTAAATACTCCTGAATGACACTGGATTCTTCATATTCCTGCTCCTGCTTCAAGTAGTCTCAGCTCCTCGCAAGCACCAAGTATTCTAATGGGACAACCAAGAAAACAGGTAAGAACAAGGACACACAGTCCAGGACTATTGAGCTGGATTTAAGGAGTATTATTTAAAGTCTAGTGAAAGACCATTGTCTGGGCAGGCATGCAAATGAGATGCAGCAGGAAGCATTCTTGAGACCAAATCCCCTTTACATTTCCTGTGTACTGAACAACCACATAAGAATTAAATGTGGGACTTAAATGTTAGGAAACCAGATGCTTCATATTGATGATATTTATCAAAGTAATTGCTCACTTTTGAATATCCCTGGGGATTGGGAGGGCTAGTAGTTAATTTAAATACATAATCTAATTAGTTAATGTGATAAGAAATAAAAAACTTTGAATAACCCAGGAAAAAAACATCTAAAGTTTAAAAGCAATTTCTTTACTCATGCCTAACATCCCCTCCAGATATTTTGGGGTTGACATAATCTTGTACTCATTCAACATCCATTCAACAAATAGTTATTGAATGCCAGCTGCACATCAGTCAATGTGCTAGGCACTTGGGAATGAGAGAAGAAACAATTTAGCCCCTGACCTCAACTAAGGCATAATCTAAAGGGAAAAGCATATCCGGTACTGAAGAGAGGTAAAGACAATGTATAACCCCCAAGAAATAAAGTTTATGACTCTGCCCAGAATACTTAGTTGCATTTGAGTTAAATCTTAACTGATGAATAGGATGAAAACTCAAGATCGTTTTAGGAAATGCCTTAGAAAGAATAACTAATGCAAAGCTAAAGAGTAATGTATTTGGAGAAGAAGTTCAAAATTTATGGATTACAGAATTTAAGACAGAAAAACAAGAAATTAGAAAAGTAAATTACGGCTGGATTTTTAAGGGAACTTGTATGTTAAACTATATTGCCAAACTTCTTTTTGCAGTTAGTTATAGTTAGGTGTATTTGGCTGCTAGGGCAGTCACAACAAAGTACCACAAACTGGGCAACTTAAACAACAGAAATATACTGACACAGTTCTAAAGGCTGGAAGTTCAAAATCAAGGTGCTGGCAGAGTTAGTTCCTCCCAAGGACTTATAGGGTAGGATCTATTCCAAGCTTCTCTCACTTGTCTTGTAGAGGGCCATCTTCTCTCTGTCTCTTCATATTGTCTTCTTTCTATATGTGTCTCTGTATTCAAATTGCTTTTTCTTAAATAAGAACTCCAGTTATATTGGGTTAGAGCCCACCCTAATAACCTCATTTTGATTACCTGCATGAAAGTCGTCTTGTAAGATACTTGGAGTTCAGATTTCAACATATATATTGGTGGGGTTCTGGGGTAGGCAGTGGCAGAGAATTCAACTTATAATACCAAGTGACTGAATTCTACATAATGAATTATAGGGAGAGAGGAGTCATATAAATGCTCTTTATGTCTGGCTCCTTAAAAACCTTCCTGATGTAGGTGTAAGCCTCCAGGCTCTTACCTCTTTCTCCCATCTTGAGAAAAATAAGCACAGTAACTATGGAAGCCACCAGCTAAAGCTGCAACACTACAAGATAGAAGATAACTGGGATCTTGAATCACCCTTTAAATGAGACCTGCCAGCTTGCCAGGATTATATATCTTGGATATGACACAGCAAGAAATAAATATGCACTGCATTTGAGCCATGGTACATATTGAATTTGTTCAACAACTAGGAAACAACTTTATAAAACTCATCAAGTGGTCTTAGGCTGACAGCATACAACATGCACATGCTCATGTGCAGGCAACACACAGAAATGCTTAAAAACTGAGTTATCTATCTTAAAACAAAAGTCAGAATGTACACGATCCTCTGTTAAACAGGAAATGCATTATTTACCTCAATTTATAAGACATAACAGGCCTAAGACACTGAGTTAATTCTCCAGTAAGGCAGTCACGAGAGTTCTCAAAATCTTTGGGAAAAGTGTCTATTAAGCCTCATCTATGGGGATCCCTAGGTGATCATCCAAATTCTTCAGCTATTTTAGACATTAAACTGTATCATCAGCTATACATTGACTTTCAAGATAAATTTACAAAACTCATTTTAAGAGAGATGTAAGCAAAATATTTCCAGTATTATTTTATGGAACTAACATTGTTTAAGGCTTTATAGCTAGAAACAAATTCTAAATAATTTTAAAATATGCAAGATTTCAAGTTACTTTCTCACCAGTTAATGTTTAAAGTTGTGATAGAAAACATATAAAGTAATATTTATATATTGTATAAAGTTAAAAGTTTGAATCCACCTGAAGTTAAATGAGACTAAAAAACACAGGCTGGAGAAATATTTCACCAGATTTGTTGATACTGTGAGTCATGTAAGCTTTTAAATTTGAATTATAATGTAAAAATTTAGAGATAAATTATCCTGTACAATTGATTAACTACAGGATATTAGCTCTAGGCTACTCCAATTTCTTTCAAAGAGTTGGTTTCTAAATTCTAATTATCTGCTGATGTTTGTACTAAATTTAATAGCCAAGAGATTTGTATCTTGCACATTTAGTGAGATACAATAGCAGTATGCACTTGTCAATGACTCATATTTATCAGTTATCACCTGTATTAACAAAGCTAGGGAACAGATCTTAAAAGTTAAGCTATAGAATCTTAATTCCAGAGATAAAATTAGAATTTGTACTTTAGAAAAAATGCACAGTAAGAGAACTGCATAATTGCTTGGAGAACTTTATTAATAACCAAACGCTCAAGTGAGCAGAGCAACTTTGTTATTACAATGTTCTATGCCAAAATGAGTCTGTTCATATATTTGCCAATTTCATTTTGCCCAACAGTTCACTGAGTTCAATTGCTGAGTTGTTTCATTTTACTGGAATCTTTAGAACATTGCCAAAATAACAAAAATAACTAATGAATGAAGTCACACTAGGAACATTTGGGGACAATCAGATTATTTTTCCCCTTGATTTCTTCTTACCTTCTAGAACACCTTGGCTTAATAATAATCTGTGTGATACGTATTCATCTCCCCTAGAGTTAACGTCTTTATTCATTTGATTAACAAATTCTTAGTGAGCATTTACTATGTGCTTATTCTAGTGAAACATGTAGAATATAAGCGTGAGTAACCAGGCACAGTTTTACTTTCAGGTAGCAAATATCCTAAAGGAGACAGATAATTAAACAATAATAATAATGCAGCTTAATATGAGTACAGCTTTAAATTCATGACTGGTTTCAGATCTTTTGAGTTTGTAATGGATTTCAGAGTAAGATCTAAACTGCTTTACTTTCCTTATCAGACAATATAGCAGTAGTATAATTACATATATTGCTTAGAAATATTAGAATAAATGTGTTGCTAAGTACAAAGCGTTTCTCCATCTCTTTGTCAACCACAATTTAGAATAACAGACATCAGGGAGTGTCAGGAAAACTAAATTCAACTCAAGGTTTTTTACGCCGCATATACTTGAGGAAAAAACTAGATCTTGTGCCTCTTATTTTATTATATTTTAAATAGTACTGTGCTAGCAGGCTCATAAAACCATGGCAAGAAAGTATTTTTTATGGTAATTAAAGAAAATCTTCCTCATCAAATAAGGCATCAGAAAAACAGATATTTTGGCAAATGTCATAAACACATTAACTACTGTTTGTACAAAATTATCCCATTTTCCTGGAATAATTATAGTATTTACATAGTGCTAACAACTCATTCACCTATAAAGGCTTCTTCTCTTGTCCACCTATAGAGGACAGGGAAAATACAAAGATGAACAAATCAAGGACAAAGGAATCAAATCGTTACATGATTCCACTATTCAATAATAGTATCTGATTTTCCATTCTCAGTCACCTTGGTGGTAAATAGAGTGGCTTAAGTTTATTTAGTGTTCAATAATATAGTCACAGGTATATTAGAAATTTCACATAGCACAACTTCTTTTGCATTGGTTTTTGGCTTTGACATCATACATAACAGCACAAGAAAGAAAATACAGTAAAGTTTATTTCTCTTCATGTAGCTGTTTTAAACAAACGTGAAGGAATTTTTCAAGACTATTAGAGAAATTTATATCACTACTGAAAAAAAAATCTCAAATTATGCGATGTAAAACATAGTCTCTATCTGCTGTTGTGTATATTTTTAAATGGTGTTAAAAGGAGATAGGAAAGAAATAAAACTGATAACCCAGTTGTTTGGTGACATATGCAAAAATAACATATGCCAGGGCTCCATACAAGGCACTATAAAAAGAAAAGCACTTCACAAAACTAAATGTTTCCAAAACTTAGATCAGCTGAGAAATTAAATGGAATCAGTTAATTTGAATTTAAGAAGTCATGACCCCTAAGTATTATATTGGCTTCATTTCCATTATATTTTTTTAAAAACTAAACTACTTAGTCATCTGGGAGAACAGTAACGTTTCCTTGGTTCTCAGGGTTTAACAATTTGTGAATATAGTTGTCGTCAATGACAGTCATTTAAAAATAATGTTTCTTGGCTGGGCGTGGTGGCTCACACCTGTAATCTCAGCACTTTGGGAGGCCAAGGCAGGCAGATCACTTGAGGTCAGGAGTTCAAGACCAGCCTAACCAACATGGAGAAGCCCCCATCTCTACTAAAAATACAAAATTAGCCAGGTGTGATGGTGCATGCCTATAATCCCAGCTACTTGGGAGGCTGAGGCAGGAGAATCACTTGAACCCGGGAAGCCGAGGTTACAGTGAGCCAAGATTGTGCCATTGCACTCCAGCCTGGGCAACAAAAGTGAAACTCTGTCTCCAAAAAAAAAAGAAAAAAAAGTGTTTCTTAATTAAAGTTGTTAATATTGAAACTCATTTTTTTATTTCAAGATGACGTAGATTTGGCTACAAATGTTACCCAATAATTGTTTTACTACCAAATAAAAATAGCTTGAAAATACAGACATTTCAGCATTGCCATAGAAGTATGTGCTAAGATATTAATAACTCTTCATAAACATATTTGTCTTGAAATATTATAAAGGGTTGTGGTTAAGCTCCTATAGGCATAAAACAAATCATTGACCATTTATTTATCCACTCAGTCTTCTTTTCTCAAATGAGTGATGGCCCTACATTTAGGCATCTTCTACAACTCTGACATTAAGCTCTTCCATGAAGAGAATGTGATCAATTTGTACAAAACCCATTCAAGGTATTATTATCTTCATAAAAACATGCTTTTAGGAGTCCCAAATTGTAAGTGCCCCTTTCTGCCCCCACTCTGAAGTTCTCTCATGTCTTCATTCATAAATATGTACAGAAATTTAGTGTCAAATTTACAGTCAAATAACTACACGTAAGTGCCACATAACAAAATTAGACAAAAGTTTTTTTGTAGTAGACACAGTTACTCCCTTATAACCTAACATATATTATAATACAAAAATGAAAGTAGTATAAATTAGTTTATTCATTTAACACATAAATATTGAGAACTAACTACATTCACCCCAGGTGCAGAGACCACAGTGGTAAGAAAGATATCTTTGCCCTCATGTAGTATGTGTATGCATGTATATGTGTAAACAGAAGGCATTATTTAAATATCATATACATATGCACACATATACTACACACAAATATAAAGCAATTTCTATTATTTATAATCACAAATAAATTCAAATAAATCTAATATTGTTTGATCCTTCTATTATATTCTTATTCCCACATTCTCTCTT
The DNA here is from genome assembly GCF_001604975.1 of Cebus imitator. Taxonomy (NCBI): domain Eukaryota; kingdom Metazoa; phylum Chordata; class Mammalia; order Primates; family Cebidae; genus Cebus; species Cebus imitator. The sequence continues at coordinate 7,636,198 of NW_016107373.1, read as the reverse complement.
CTAAATATTTTATGAATGTCTTAATTGTGATAGTCTTAGATAATGTGGAGAAGAGAAGGCAGTGCAAAAATGAAACAGACAAGGTCCTTGTCTTCAGAGAACTTATAAGTGTCTCAGAATGTTGGTTTATTTACAGTAGAAACTTTGAAGGAAGGAGTTTGTATCTAAAAACCTTAATGGGAATAAACCACTAAATGACAGGGAGTGAATCATACATTAGTGTAAGGCAGCAGCATCAGCCCAGCAGAGTGAAGTGACAGTAACATTTCCATTCTGCACATGCTGTCCCTAAATCCCATTCTCCATCAAAAAAATAACAGGTTTCTTTTGACTAAGATGGACCTATAATCTCGAGAAACATAATTAGTTTGTCATCTCCTACATGTTCCCTTTCTAAAACATAAAAGAAATTTTTGTATTAAATAGATGGGAATAATTTAAATACTTCAGAATCAAGTTATTAAAATGGCAATCACAGAAATAATGACCTTGAATAATGTGCCTAAAGTGAACTTGGAGTGGATTTTGTTTTGAGATAATTTCTGCATATGTTCAATCCTATTCTATTACTTTTGAGTCTTTGGTTCTGTTCTTTAAATTATGTGTTTATGTATACTAGTATACATTAGTTAGTCACTGGAAATCTGATCTTGAATTAATAGGGCAAAACCCTTTCATTATTGTCCATAATATGACTATAAGAATAGATAAAGCAAGTTTTATGATTACCACTGTATGAATGAGAATATTTCTTTAAGCCTAAATCCATTTAATGATTTTGACATCATGGTTTCAGCACTTTTTTCTTTTTCTTCTAACCCTTATCACTTCTGATATGTAAATAGCATACATTAAGAAAGGATGCGTTGAAATCAATTTAATCAAAGTAAAGAAAAATCTTTCTGAAAGGGTCATATATTTTTTAATCGAAATTAATTTTTACCCTTAATGTTTTATGAATCCTTACAAAGAGGATACAGGACGAGACAAATTTGATAAAGATTGATGTTTCAGCAATAATAACACATATTTATTAGAATATATTATATATTGTACAAGTTACTATAAAACTTCATCCGATATAACACAATTGCTATAATATAGGTGCTACTTTTACCCACATTTTACAGATGAGAAAATTAAAAGACTAAGAAGTCAAATAACATTAAATGGTTATGTAACTTGTGGGTGGCAAAGGCAGGGCTCTAATCTAGAGTCATTCTTGTAATTAGTACTACATCTCCGCTCTTCTCTAATGTTATTATATTGTTTTTATTTCAGCTTTAATATGGACAACTTTTTCTCGAAAACAGTTCCAATGAGTATAGAAATCACAAAGGGGAATTTGTCATGGTTTTCTATTTTCTCACTTGTACAATCTGCCATTTCCTGGGTAATGTTTTTTTGTTTGTTTGTTTGTTTTTTCTGAAATTGAGATGTGTTATGGTTAACATTGACAGTCTCCGCATTAAATAGATTCCAGGTGATTTAAATAAGTTGCTTACAATTTGCATTTATCTTCGGGAAAATTATAGCAATGGTCTCCATGTGTTTTCCATCACCGCACTGCTCTGAGACCCCCTTGTTCAGACACAGACACAGTCATTGGTGAACAAAAAAATATACAAACTGTGAGTCACAGAAAAAGCAAACACAAAACCATAAATATCTCTTCTTTTGGTTGCCATTGTATAATTCTGTATGTAAATGATCTGATCTCTTCTTGCTACAGGTAAGTGACTCACAACAGCTGATGGGAATATAAGAGCTGATGACCAATAAAATTGTTTCTAATGTTATACACAGGTGACAGAAATGTTCTCCAGCTGATCAGAGAAAGAATAATGTTTTTACGTTGCCAAAGGATGAAGCTATTTTCTTCAGCCAGACTGCACATTTATATCAGCTGAGGAAAGAAACAAAAATCTCCTGACCTTTATCAAATTACTACAGAATTAAAATTTAGATGTTCTGATTGACAATTTAATAGAAAAAGCAGTGTAAGTTCTGAAATACAGCATTAAGAACTTGGAAATAGGATTCTAAGACATTTACTACTAAAGAAGAGGGCGGTGGGGATATAACGTTAACACAGATTATTCTTAAAGAAACTAGAAACCAAATTTCTCAGCTGGACAGTGAGAAAAACAAGAGCTTGAGATCCTTCTGGCAGCACCTGCAGTTCACTGATGAGAGTATACTGTATAAATGCATGGCTACCCAGGTATCCCTGAAGAGAATTAAAAGAAATATCATTGACTTTTTCATCTTCAGTGCATTAATAATGTTACAGCAATAATGGAACATAGACAGTTGGGGCTGATCATCTATTTTTAAGAAGGCTTATTTTATAGATAAGGTAGTTAAAAATGCAGTAGGGGAGCTGAAGCTTTCCCAAAATTATACCATGAATGAGCTACACAACCAGTGGTGATCTGATATGGTTTGACTGTGTCCCCATCCAAATCTCATCTTCAATTCTCATGTGTTGTGGGAGGGATCTTGTGGGAGATGACTGAATCATATGGGGATGTCTTTCCCATCCTGTTCTTGTGATAATGAGTCTCAGGAGAACTGATGGTTTTAAGAAGGGGAGTTTCATTTGCTGCCATGTGAGCAGTGCCTTTCACTTTTCACCGTGATTGTGATGTCTCCTCAGTCACATCAAACTGTAAGTCCAATAAACCTCTTTCTTTTGTAAATTGCCTGGTCAGGGTTACATCTTTATCAGGAGCATGAAAATGAAGTAATACATGATCTGATTCCACTTCTTTTTATTTTTGTAAAAAGATATCTCACGAAAGGTATTCTAATGGAGCATGAACTCTAAGTAATATCTTAGAGTCAGTCTCAACACCTATTGTCACAGATTCATTGTTTATTGTCAAAATCCTCAACCTTTAGAAGAACTAAAATTCTTCAAATTATTCATGACCAGGGGAAAGGCTATGCTGTTTTGAAGTCCTTGGGCACACTGTAAACTGTGAAGCAAGCTACATTTCAATAGAGTCTAGGTCCGCAAGTCTCAAAGTGTTGTCCTTGAAACAGCAGCATCGGCATCACTTGGGAGCTTGTTAAAAATGCAGATTCTTGGGTTCTAATCTAGACACTCTGGGGATGGCTCCTAACAATTTGTGTTGGATCTAGTTTACATCAAAGTTTGAAAATCACTGGTCAAAAAGGAAAAACCTTTCCAAAAGCACTATTTTGAAGATAAAATATAAAATTGTAATCTTCATTGTGCCCCTAAAAACAACTGTTACTTTGAGAAATTTACTTAACTTCTTTATGATTCATTTTCCCCATTTGCTAAATGCATTACCTATTTCACGTGGTTCATGTGACGTTAGAATGAAATAAAGCACCGAGAAATACTTAAAGACTACTGGGCTCTAAACAAGTGATTTTCAACTGCGGGGGTTTTAGTCTCCAAAGAACATTTTGTAATGTCTGAATATATTTTTGATAGTCACAACTAGTTGAAGAGGTTTCTACTGACATCTGGTGAGTAGACAAGGATGTTACCAAAATCCTGTAATGAATGGCATAGCTCCCCACCACAAAGAATTATCTGGTTCACATATCAATAGTGCTATGTTTCAGAAATTCTGCAGTAAACTAACTTATTGAAATTTATTTTTATTATCCAATTTGCCACCACTTCTACCTCTTCCATTTTTCTCTGATTTATAAATAATAGCACAGATACTAACAATGCTAATTTATATTTTTGAAAATATATAATGCATGTCAAAAATGCAGGTGAGATGCGGATAAAAGGATTTATTTTTTATAATATCTAATCTTTGGGGATTGTTGATAGAAGATAATAAAAAAGTTTCTTTCATTGCATGTTTAAAATGTACATTTTTCTCATGTGAAAAGAGATTAAAGTAATTTGAAGAGCTTGCTTCAGTTCAGCTCACTCAACAATTTTATCCCTCTACCTTGCTTATAATAAATCTCTGACCCTAGCAAACACAGTGATAACTGAAATAGAAGCAATCTCATTGCCACCTTTTCTATATCTTCACATCATTAGCTATCCTGCTGCAACTTTAGGTATTATTCAAGATCACCATGCATTAGAGACATCCAAGGCAGACTAACACAGTAAAAGAGAGTAATAGTTTATCAGCTTCTTTGTAGGTTAGATGAAAAGAATAACATTTTTTCCTCCCCATTCTTTTCAACCTACACTTGGATGACAAACCCCATATGGTTACTACAGGAGAAATGAATCATCTAATGATATCTCACCACCATACTGCTTATATGATAAAAAAAAGTGTAGGTGATTAATGATGTTCAGATGATAAATTATGTGATTAATTATTTTCCACATGTTATAGAATCATGTACAGAATTAAAAAAAAAAAAAAAAGAAACATTCTATTCTTCTCTCAAATCCCCATCACAGTCAATCTTCATCTACTTAAAAATTTAAAAAAAAAAAAAAAAAAACACCATGAAGAAACATCTTCTAACAGCAGGCAGTAGAGCTTTACTTATGTAGGAGAGGGTGCAATTTGGTCCTAAATTTACCGGAAATTCAGATTGTTTGATGGTTTCTGACAAGCTGGCATGGAAGGCCTGCCTTATCCAGTTCACATAAGGAAGTGAGGAACTTCCAACTCTTAAAAAAAGTCCATCATAAAGGAAAAAAGGCATATGATTCTGAGCACAGTAAGGTGTTACTCAGAAGTTCATGCATCTACCTCTCAGGAAACCATGAAATGGAATTAAAACCTCTAGATTTGAATATTAGTTTTCAAGGCAGTTCTGCTTTTATTCCTAATGAAGTGGTCCATGGAAACATGAAGAGGCCTCTTACTGCAACCTCACCATAAATCATGGTTTAACTTTAGTAGTTAAATAATTCAGTTAACAGTACCCATAAGAAGAAGTAGGCAGGTTCAAAAATGTGTCAAAAAGGAGAGCCAATACTCAGCCAAAATGAATTTCTTGAAAGATGCAGATATATTCATTGGTCGTTATGGGCGACCATGCCAGTAGCATCCATCTGAAGAACCAGGGTACCAAACACAAATTGTCACTAGGAGGAGTGAGAAAGACCAGCTGAAACCTCCTGGTCTAGCACACTCAGTAGAAACTAGCCAAGGTAGCACTTAGCTAGAAAAAAGAGGGAAAAGAAAAAAAAAAAAAAAAAAAAAGGAATGGTTAGTGACCAAATATATAAAAGGGAGAGCTTGAATTATATAATAAACTCGTAACAGATAATAATGCTTAGCAAGTGCTTACATTGGTAGTATAGTACTAGAATCTCTCTAATCTTTGCAACCATTTTTAAATCTATGTTAACCTCAGTTTAGAGATAAGAAATCTAGGGTAAGTGACTTGTTATTGACAAATTTCTCCAACTTTATGTTGATTCTCTTAAAATTCCACCTTATTTTGCCAGCCATTTAATACCAATACCTTGGAAATTTTTGCTCACATTTTCTAATGAAACTCTTCGGTACCAGGCACTGAGCAGTTTCACTGTCCATTCAAAGCCATCTCTTCCAATTTGAGTGAAAATTCGATCTTCAAATTTTCTACAGCTGTGGATGGCAGTAAAGAGCCCTTGCTTCTTTAAATTCTCCCTTACATTATTCTCCTTCTTTCTCAAAAAGTTTCCAGATGAGTGCTTATTTGGGTTCTCCACAGCTTTCTATTCTCCCAATTGCCAAATAATTGTAGGACTACCTAAGCTCCAGTCTGTGCTTCTCCTTTTATGCCTCCATTAGATTGTCACTTTTGATTTCAAATAGAATTTCTGCAGTAATGGCTTTTCAATCTAACTCTTCAGGCCCAATATTTTCGCTTTGGCTCCAGATATATGTTTTCAATTTGCACCTCAATATTTTTACATGATGACAAGATAATACCTCGATGTTAACATAATAAATAAGTACTTTTTTTTTTTTTTTTGAGACGGAGTTTCACTCATGTTACCCAGGCTGGAGTGCAATGGCATGCTTTCAGCTCACCGCAACCTCCGCCTCCTAGGTTCAGGCAATTCTCCTGCCTCAGCCTCCTGAGTAGCTGGGATTACAGGCACGCACCACCATGCCCAGCTAATTTTTTGTATTTTTAGTAGAGACGGGGTTTCACCATGTTGACCAGGATGGTCTCGATCTCTTGACCTCGTGATCCACCCCCCTTGGCCTCCCAAAGTACTGGGATTATAGGCTTGAGCCACCACGCCCAGTCAAATAAGTACTTTTATTACCTTTCCTATCCCTCATCTCATTGGACTAATATTCTCCTTCTCTTCCTATTTTTTATCATTTTTGATGAATTAGATCATTAAATACATTTTTGATTAATTAGATCATTAAAGTGATATTTGATACTCTTCTTTCAAAATTCCATCAGTAAGTAGTCATTGTAACTGATCTTCAAAGATGTATTTTCTGACTACTAGAATTAGATATACAGGGTGTCAGGTAAAAAGAAATAGAAAAATTTTAAAGTAAGCTCAAGCCCAAGCAGTGTGCTGAGTTGCATATTACCATTGCCTCAAATGGCCAGCTAAAGAGTTAGGCTTCTATTCTATGTGCAAAGGGATCTCCTCATATTTCTAACCAATTTGTTTGTAACTCACCTTACCATATTTACTATATTTTGTCAATATTTGTTAGTGTTCAAGTTTTATCTTCTCTATTATTTTTAATATTCTCAAAAGCAAAACATTTGAATTTCCTTCTGTTTATTTTGTATCATCTCTAGCCTCAGTGTGGGCATTCCACTTACTGGAGGTAATAAAATATTTTCTCTATTGAATGGGCCGGCACAGCCAAAGCAGAAACAATAAAAAGAATGAAAATGTTTGTTTGGAAGTTGGTAGCAAAGTGATAATTTACTGAATATTAGCTTGCTTAGGATGTACATACAGAGGAAAAATGAGGTCAGGACAGTTATTGTATAATTGTTTGATGATATTCATCTAATTCAAAATCCAGTGAAGACAAATTAATACTCAAACATTGCTTCTCTTCAATCATGCACAATCTTTGGATCTGGGCCAGTAGGGAAAATGGCCCACAATTCTCCAACCTCTGCTTACAGATTCTTTCTTATATCTTTTATGGGAATAAATTAATACATTAGTAATCTTAAGTTATATAAAAATTATAGGTATGGCTTTAAATAGCTCTTTTGTCAAGTTTATATAAGAGCAAGGGAGAAAATCTTTAAAACTTGATCCAAATTCAAAAATTATGGCAATAATTTGTAAAAGGTTTAATGAAGAGACAAGTAGACAACTTAGTCCTGGGCCACATACAAAAGTGTTCTTTTTAATAACATCTTTTGGTCTTGGTGATCAAACGGAACTCAATACTTACCTCCCTGCTCCTAAGACTGCCAGGTATTTTCTTTCACACTAAATGAAAATGTCTCTGTTAGTTAAGGCTGTGATATACCAACGTGGCTGTGATCCAAACTAGACTCTGCAAACTCCAGAAGCACACAGTGCATGGGAAGAAAGATACACAATCCTCATGGGGAAGCATTAGCATCATGACCTCATAAGAGTTAATGGACAAGAAGAATGACTTCAATGGGCTGTGTAGAAAAACCTGCTGTTTCCTCTCAACACTTACAAACCCCAGTGAAACTTCAGTGATTAATAGTGATTGGATTCAATAATGATTAGCCAAAGCATCTGCCATGGGCAGCTCCTGGGCACTCACATGACCTTCTGTGTGTTAATTAAGGGCATCACTGATCCAAACAGCCCAGTCTGCAGTTGATAACCCCACAACATTCAGAAGACACTGCCTTGCTTAGGAAGCCATAAACAAACAAATTGAAACACTCTGTCTTTTCAACTCAAAATGTAAATGTAACTCAAATCAAAAAGTGACTGTTAGGTTAATTGTACCTACGACAACTTAGGGTTTATAAACAGGCACACGTGAGTATTTAATTGAGTAAGCCACTTAACCTATGTACAAACTATTTGGGAGTGCACACATACACAAATCTAGGTATGTACTGAGTTGCTTGAGTGCTCTCCTAAAGAGTAGTCAAGTTTCAGAATGCAAATAAAAGCATATACATATATGTAACATACTCTAAATTCTGAAGATTTTGTTGGTGGAATCTGGGGAAAATCATAAGGCACTGATAGGTTACAGCCAACAACCCAATTGTTATTTTTAATTTCATTAAAAAATTTAACCTATTTAATAGCATCAGACCAATATTATCCCCTCAGTGACTTATTTATAAGAACCTGAGTATATTTTAGTCTGTATTGAATCAGTGGAACCATTAAGTTGCGTTCCATTTTAGTAGCATCTCAAGACACAGGACAAAAGCTAGTTTTGAAATATTTCTTTATAGGTGTTTTATTTTTTTTTTAATTGGCATTACAAAGCATGCACTTCATAATGTGGGAATAATGGGAGGAGAAGAGAAGGCATAGGATTTTTAGATCTATTGGAGAGATACTCTCAAATGAAATAAAGAGCAATACAAATCAAAATTGTACCAAGTGCTGGATTGTCCTGAACTAACTTGAAAAATCATAGTATAGAGCAAAGTGAGAAGAATCAGAACACAGAGATTAGGGACTTTGGGAAAATTACTAACTTTACCAGGATGCCATTTTATACCCTCAACACTAGAGTATATTTATGCTATTTTCCATTTCCAGCTCATTATAATCCACGATCCTCAAACTTGAGCATGCAACAGGAGCTTCTAGAAAGCTTGTTAAAACACAGAATGCTGGGCCTGTTTTTCAGAGTTTCTGATTCCATAGGCCTGGGGTAGGATCTCAGATTTTGTATTTTTAGGAAGTTGAACTGTAATGCTGCTGCTGGTGGCTTGGAGATGACACTAATAAATATGATGACATTACTTTATTTAGATGCTTTAATATTTTGGCATTTCCATGCATGGAATAACAATCATTCTCTATTAGATTTTTAAAACTATATTTAACTCTTCAAATAAATTATTAAAAAAATGTTTTCTTTCTTTCATCCCAGAAATAATATTAAAGCCATAGGATTAGATAAATTCCCCTAATGAGAGATGATTTAGAGAAGAGAGGGGACCCCTCTATTAGTTTGCTAGGATTGCTATACCAAAGTCTTACAGAGTGGGTCACTTAAACAATAGACATTTCGTTTTTTACAATTCTGCACGCTAGAAATGTAAGATCAAGGTGTCAGTAGGGCTGATCTCCTCAGGGGTTTCTCCTCTTTGCTTGTAGATGGATATTTTCTTTTCACATGGTCTTCTTTCTATACATGTATGTGTCCTAATTTCTTCTTATAAGGACACCAGTCATATTGAATTAGGACTTCCCAAAATGACATCATGGTAACTTAATTACCAGTTTAATGATTCAATATCCAAATACAGTTACATTCTGAGTACTGGGGGTGAGGCCTTCATCATAAGAATTTTGAGGACACAAAATTCAGTCCATAACATTCCCCCAAATGAACATTTTGAGATCAAGTAGAAGGAAGCCACAGAAGGCTTCAATGGGGGAGGAAGAAGATAATCAGGAGTGAGTACGGTAGAAGAGAAGCCACTCATTATTGCAAGAATTATCAAAATTTAGACAAAAATGACAGATTAGCATGGCTTTATTTCTCCTATGACTTAGCAGAAAGTCCAGAACCCTTAGCAACTCTGACAGTAATATTGTCATTATCCCTGTTTTCCTGATTTTAAAACTTTTAGTTCATAGTGAGTCATCTAAATTGGTTTACAGTATATGAGTGATAAATTCAAATCTTACATAGGCCAGGTATGCTGACTCACACCCATTATCCCAGCACATTGGGAGACTGAGGTGGGAGGGTCATTTGAACTCAAGAGCTTGAGACCAGCCTGGGCAATATAGGGAGAGCCCATCTCAATTATTTTTAAAATGTTAAATAACAGCTTCACTGGATATATTATAAGAAACTGGGGACAAAGGAATGTTAATGTCTGATAACAGAGTACTACAAAGGGCAAGGAAGGAGGTATCTTACATTTGCCTGAAAGGCAGAAATTCTTTGGCAAAATAGGCTTCACTTGACCCAGTGCTACTCTGGGACTGAGAAGACTTCAGAACAAGTGTGGCAGCCAGCACTGTACCAGATCAGCCATGGCAATTAGATAATGCATAATGAGCAGAAGACACAGAGATGCCTGGGAAGAATCCGTGCCAAATAAAATTCAGCTGTGGAAGCAATTTACCTGCTCAAATCAAGGTAACAGCCGTGGGCTTCACAGGACTGCCTATACGCAGGGAAGTAGACAGAAGAGGAAGAAAATGAGGATGGCTGCCTGAACTTATTCTTGAGGATACATGAGATACATATATTGGCTTCCCAAAATAACTGAGAAGTTGTTGGCAGGGCATGGGTTTCCCACAATAGCCACTGGTGTCAAGAAACAGCAAAACATGGACTATGTTTAAAAAAAAAAAAATGAGGGCAAGAATGAGAGGAAAAAGAAAAAAAGAAAAGCATACAGGAACATATCTTTAGTTGTATATGGCTATTCACAACTTATATTTTTAGAAAACAAAGTTCTCTGAACATCAGTTCTTCAGTGATTTCTCTGAGTTGAGAAACTGTACATTTATTTATCACCAAACTATATATTAATGTTCAACTGCTAATTCATTTTCACAAACATGGATAGAAAGCCTGCTATTGTGTAAACTACTCTGACAGGGACTGGAAAACAAAGATGAATAAGACTGATTAAGACATTGGCTCTGATTTTTTTTTTTTTTTTTTTTTTTTTGAGGTGGAGTTTCACTCTTGTTACCCAGGCTGGAGTGCAATGGCGCGATCTCGGCTCACCGCAACCTCCGCCTCCTGGGTTCAGGCAATTCTCCTGCCTCAGCCTCCTGAGTAGCTGGGATTACAGGCACGCACCACCACGCCCAGCTAACTTTTTGTATTTTTCGTAGAGACGGGGTTTCACCATGTTGGCCAGGATGGTCTCGATCTCTTGACCTCGTGATCCACCTGCCTCGGCCTCCCAAAGTGCTGGGATTACAGGCTTGAGCCACCGCGCCCGGACGGCTCTGATTTTTAATAAGCTCACCATTGTCAGGTATACACACTGCTAGCCCTTCTCAAACATTTAATGAATAGACTATGCTAAAAATGTGCATGACACGAAAAACCTTTTTTTAGCATGATAAAGAAAAATAAATACTGATAGATATTTCAAAAGTGTTCCTGCATGCAAGAGTTTTCGTTTTATAGCAGAATAAAAAATTTACCAACTTTAAACAGGAAATAAGTACAAATATGTCTGCTGCTACAGATTCCTGTCTTGAATTGTACTAATATAAAACAAATGGCAGGTCTGAAAATAGAATATGTATTTTGTTTGAATCATCCATTTTTATGATACACACTTAGTTACTATTCTTTCAAGGAAACACGTTCCTTATGTAATTATACATAAAATAAATCTAGTCTGAAAATATTACTATAAACCTAGAAAATCCAGATTTACAGGATTGTTTCTGGCTTATTGATATATGATTATTTGTTTGTTTTTTTATTTTATTTATTCATTTATTTATTTTTTTGAGACAAGGTCTGTATCACCCAGGCTGGAGTGCAGTGGTGCGATCATGCCTTACTCCAGCCTTGATCTCTTGGGCTCAAGCTATTCTCCCACCTAAGCCTCCTGAATAGCTGGAAATGCAGGCATGTGCCACCATGACTGGCTTTTTAAAAAAACTTTTTGTAGACATGTAGAGAGGATTCTCTTTGTTGCCTAGGCTGGTCTTTAACTCCTGGCCTCAAGTGAGTTTCACTTACCTCGGCTTTCCAAGATGCCAGGATCACACGTGTGAGCCACCATACCTGGCCTGATTATTTCAAATTAACAAATCCATTATTGATAATATGTAGTTTATAACAGTGGTTTTTCTGTTCAATACCTCCTTCCCATTCTGCTGTGGTGGAAGCCCCAGTGCTATTTCTCCTATTCCCTTCCTATTGGAGGTGATGGTCAAAACAACACATCCCTCTGCTCTCATTCCTTTTCCAGAGATATGTAGACACATGACCCAAACTAGATCAACCAGAGTTCTTCCCTTGGATTTTACATAATGGAAACAGGTGGAAAAGTACTCTCTTTCTGTTCATGAGGCTATATTGCATAAAAGCCAGAAACGGCATTTGGTTATGATCTTAGATTTGTTGGTACAGCTGGTCAGAGAGAATGAAGTCATAACAGAGAACTGGAGATGAAAGACAATGAAAGAGAAAAATAGAATGACACCAGATCCAATGTGAAAACAAGAGCCCTGATGACTTTGGCATTCTTGCATCCAGTCATTATGAAACCACTTCCACCTCATCTCTTTTGGAAGTTTGCTTCATGTACCCTTTCTACTTTTAGCTAATTGAACTAGTTTTCTGTAACTTGGCTCAGTATGAGTCCTAACACATTAAATGTATATACCAAAGCTATTATAAATTTACAAATTTGCATGTTCAACAGGCTTTGTTTAAAAAAAAAAAAAGTTTTCATTGACTTTTATAAGCCTGTGGTAGAATGTAGCTGTCCAAACCTTCCCATTGTCCAATCTCCTAAACATCAGTTCCACAAAAAACGTAAGACAAATAATCTTCATAGATTATAAGACAAAACATAGTTGGAACTTGGAATAATTTATTTGTTTGAAGCTATGGTGTTAAATGGATCTGTGCAATAAAGTTTTTCTTGTTGTTTAAAAAAGTTACATGTATTATTTTTGACATTAAATATCAATACCCTCTTGGAACTCTGAATTCAAATTTGACCTAAGCTCCTATGGGTGCAATTGCAAAATCCCACAGATTTCTATTGATCAAGTAGTTATAGTCACTTCCTTTTATGCAGCAATATTATATCAAAGTGCTTTAAAATATAATTTGTTTAGCTTCATCAAAAAGCCAGGAAGCATATATCATCATTGCAATTTTTACTATAGTGAGAACAGACTTGTATGAGGACACAAAGTTGATAAGTGGTTATGCAAAATATAAAATGCAGATCTATATTTCTCAATTGAGTGTTCACTATAATGATCTTGAAGTACGGAAAATAAAAGGACACTTGTTGTGTACGTGTTAACCAACTAGAGTACTTGAAGCAAATGCACAGACAGTTATAAAAGCTTTGAACGGAGCTGGGTACAGTGGCTAGTGCCTGTAATCCCAGACTTTGGGAAGCTGAGGTGGGTGGATCACCTGAGGTCAGGAGTTCGAGACCAGCTTGGCCAACATGGTAGACCTTTCTCTACTAAAACTATAAAAATTAGCTGGATGTGTTGGCATGCACCTGTAATCCCACTACTTGGGAGGCTGAGGCAGGACAATTGCTTGAACCTGGGAGGCGGAGGTTGCAGTGAACCAAGATGATGCCACTGCACTCCAGCCTGGGCACAAGAGTGAAACTCTGTCTAAAAAGAAAAAAAGGTTTGAATGATACATATTGAGGCTCAGATTACCTGCCATTTATATCACCTGTTCTGTATTCAACCAAAGCTTAAGAACTGGTACAGAAGTCATTTCAAATTATCAACGCTGTTGAACAGAAGTACATTTTGAAATAAAAGGAAACCCAATTCTTTCTTTCTATTTATCCATCCAACCACATCAACTTAAGTATGTTAAAAGTGATACAATGCCTACACATAAGCATTCCAAGCAATTTTGATGTAGTGGAAAAGTTATAATCTCAGCTGAGCTACTAAATAACCAACTGAACCAAGGCAAATTATTTAACATGCATTAAAAAATAAATATTGCACTGGATACTTGTTAAAAAATGGGAAGGATGATTTTATTTAAGACTATTGTGATAGGAGAGAGAGGAACTGAACTCAATTTCACGGGAAAAGAAGAAAAGAGAATTTTTAAATTCTGGGATGAGTCAATAGAAAAGTCTTGGAGAATGTTAAGGGAGAAGTGTGGCCCAATGCAATTAGGCCATCTCTGTGTCTGTAAATTGTCCCTTCTGGAAGTTGTGATCCTACAACCTCATAGAGACTGAGATACTTGGGAACCTATATTTCTTGATGATTACAATTCGAAGGAATGATTACTAGGTCATTGAGAAACACATTCCTGAGTTGTAGAGGATTGACATCTCAGAGGATCAGAGAAAGAATCTGCAATTTCAAGTTTTCTGTTATTATCTTTGTTTCAAAGTTAACTAAATTCCTCCCATAATTAGCTTGGTCTCTAGCCAGGAATGAACATGGGAAGCTTGGGAGTTAGAAGCAAGATGGAGTTGGAAACAGGTTTATAATGTTGGGAAAAATCCACACCAGGACAATGGATTTCTCAGCAAGGCTAGTTCACTTCTGTAGGAAGGGTGCAACTCCCCAGCAGTCTTGCTGAGAGAGCACACCTGAACAAGGGAGACAGGGACATTTATAACTTTCATAATCTGGTGCAATCACCCTACTACTATGTCCAGTTTCCACTGGCCGGGTCAGGACCTCACATTCTATGTTTGACCTGATTGGCTAAAAACTTGGAAATTTCCCAAATAGATAAGGAGAAAGAAGACAAGTAGAAGAGGAAGCTAGTCAGGTCAAGAGGGTTTCCAAATAAGGAGTGGCATGCACCAAGGTTTGGAGCTTCCCTAGTTCTGTTCAGACATGCCAGAATGAGTCAAGGTAGCTGATTTAAGATGTAGCTGATTTAGAGAATATATATACATGGGTATATGTTTATGCTAATAGCAAATAATGGCCATAGAGTAAGAGATTATAACTCCTTATAGTCCAAGATATAAACTTTGAAGAAGAACTTTCCCATCCTTCACAGCTAGGTCAGATTTCCTTATTGTTAAAATTTTCTTATGTCAAATTTTTCTCACTCTCATAGTTTTTGCAGAGGTTGTTTGAATATAATGCCAAAATCTGTCTACAGCCATACTAAGCCCAGCTTTTTTTTTTTAATAATAGCAAAACTTTGGTAGCATGAAATCATCCAATACTTCAAGGATAGTTAAATAAATTTAATACAACCATATATGTGAGTGCCATTAAAACTGTAAACCTGGAAATACGCTATTTAATAAACGAATTATAAGTTTAAAGGAAGAAAAAAATAATGAATTGAGGATAGTATATTCCCATTTAGAGACAATACATCTATATAATTGCACAGAAATATTACGGAAAAATATACATAAGCATATTAACATTAATTGCATATGTGTTATAGGTAATTTGTGTTTGTTTTCTAAAATTTATTTACTTTCTAAATCAGCAGTGTGGACTTACTGTTAAATTGCAGTTCTAGCAACTAGAGTAGGAGCATTTTGAAGACAGTATTTAGGTCTTAGTCAAAAGTCTCCTTGAGAATCTACTTCTGACAGGTGCTTAGTAAATGTGTATTATAGAAGTGGGCACATAAACCTTCCTGTTACTCTTTGGAAATAAGAAAGATTAATCTTGCCTGTTTCCTAGATAATTCGTCATCAACTATATTTTCTTTCTTGGGGTCGGGGGAACAGCTCATCTCTTTAGGTGGGAAAAGGAAGACTTTCAGACTACATCAAAGAAAAATTTACAGGTACTCTTCTGTAGCATGCTAGGAAGAAATAAAATGAAACAAAAATATGTGACAACATTTGTTACTCTGCAGGGTTCTAGAAAGAGTTTTTGACCTAAATACCATGAAACTAAATTACATTAGAACACAAATTGATTTGATGCAGTGGAAAATTTTGGGGTTTACTTTGTTTGGAAAGAAGTTGGAATTTTACCATTTCTTCTTCAATTTTCAAGCAACACTTAAGTGTTTTGGAATGAACAACATTCACCTTGCTACTCATTTAGCTTATTTTGTTTGAAAACATTTACATAGTAAAAAGCCGTTAATGACATCCTGATAACCCTGGAGCTATGAGTAAAGAGATTGCTGCTTTGTGCTAAATGTACGTTTTACCCTTTTACATCTTCTAAATACCTCTATTGCTAATGACTTTTTTCATCCTGAAATTCATATTTCCTAAGCAATCTGAAAACATAGGATAGTCTTGGAGGGACAATCTCTATTAAAATTAGCTGTCTTTCCCAATCAACAAAAGAAGAGAATTTTATTCAGGGGAAATCTTAGTTCTATTAAAGGAAATTGAACTGGAAATTTTTATTGCCAGATGGAATATTGTCTTAAAGGTGATCTAAAGGACAGTTTATGCATCAAACATTCTGTTTTTAGTCTGGTTTTCTTTGGCAGATGGTCCTTAAATTGATAACATTTTTATGGACTTTGTGGTGGTAAGAAAAAAGCAGAGAGAGGCTAAATGCAAATATTGCCTAAAATTTAGATGTAAAATTGATGTGGATACATAACATGGTTCTAATATGTAGCAAAACATGGCCAAATTCTCTAAAGTTTGGTCTGTTTATTTCCACTGCATTTTACCCCAATGTACATACTGGATAAAATACAATTCACAAAAAGGATTTTTATACATATTCCAGAAATTGAACGATGAGGTCTGTTTGCTTCAGAAACATCCTTTGCTGACATCTATTAAGATGTGCTCACCACGGTTAGGCCTTGCTAAGAGCTAATGTCTACTGCTGAAGCCTACAGCCTCTCTCTCATCTTGTGTTGCTGTGTCTGTCACAAAGTCCCAGTCAGAACGTGGAGTGTAGTTTTCTACTGTTCTAGATTCCCCAAATTTATGTAAGATTGTCTTAATTATCCTTTCCCATTTCTGAGTTTAAAATCAAGTAAGGAGAAGTTTCAGGCCTTCTTTTCAGGTGCTCATAGCAATGACTAAATCTAAGCTTCTCTATGTGGATTGTTCCTAAGCTGTCTGCCCTGGGTTCTAGTGAGAAAAAAGTGTTCCTCATGGTGTAATTTATAAAACACTAGTGGTTCCCGATGGGTCATAAAGTAATCTGCAGAATATATATAATTCCCTATATATACAGAGAGGGAGACTAAATTCTGATTTTCTTATCTTTCTATCTTGCCCAAATTCCTATCTAAGGGCTCTGTAGAGTCACATCCTACAAACCATAAATTCTCAACAGATGGGTTCTATTTAACCCTATATATCGTGACTTATTTTCTGACATGAGTCTAACATAAGAGTACAAGATGAGGAAGAAAATAAAAAAATTTTACCCCCAAAACATTTTTGTCACATTTTGAAATGGCCCTGCAAGTTTTTTTTTTTTTTTTTTTGGAGGAAAATTCACATCTGTAAAGAATCCCTGTTACCATAGCTAGAACTTTTCCTTCCAGGTCCCTCCCAATCCTAAAGAGATGAACTAAAAGTCTAGCGCCTTTTAAAGATCTGCATAGGACACACTTGTCATCTACTGTCTCTAAGGGCAGCCTCTAAGGTTCAAAGGAAACTTGGCCTCCATAATCTTTTATGTTAATCTGAACCTTTTCTTCCTATCAAGCCCAGGTCTTCAGACAAACTCAATTTGTCAACCAGAAAATGTTTAAATTTACCTATAGCCTGAAAGCCCCCTTCTTCCCCGCCTCCTACTTTGAGTTGTCCCGCCTTTCTGAACCCTACCAATGTATTTCTTAAATGTATTTGGTTGATGTCTCATGCCACCTTAAAATATATAAAATCAAGCTACATCCGGACCATCTTAGGCACATGTTCTCAGGACCTCTTGAGGGCTGTGTCATGGGCTATAGTCATTCATGTTTGGCTCAGAATAAATCTCTTCAAATGTTTTGCAGAGTTTGACTCTTTTTGTTGACATACATACCAAATAACTTGTGTACTACTTTAACTAAGTATTACATATCTCATATGCATATGTATATATGTGTATATACATATGTATGTATATGAAATACATACAATTTTACATACTAGATACATAATTTTCCAATAATTTCACAAATATGAAATGTAAGGTTTTTAAAGATGATTTTTCTCAGAAGTTCATTCTCATTTTCATGACTGTTAAGCTTTTAAATGATATTTATATAAAACACTGTACTAGTTAGATTATCTTACCTGACATGCATTTAAAAGGGTATAGCTGGCCAAGTGCAGTGGCTCATACCTGTAATCCCAGCACTTTGGTAGGCTGAGGTGGGTGGATCATGAGGTTGGGACTTCTAGACCTCCCTGGCCAACATGGTGAAACCTTGTCTCTATTAAAAATACAAAATTAGCTGCGCTGGTGCCGCATGCCTGAAATACCAACTACTCTGGAGACTGAGGCAGGAGAATTCCTTGAACCAGGGAGTTTGAGGTTGCGGTGAGCCAAGATGGCGTCACTGCACTCCAGTCTGGTGACAGAGCAAGTTTCCATCTTAAAAAAAAAAAAAGTATAGATAAATTGTGTTAATATATTTTCACCTCATTTTTTCCTTCATATTTTAATTTACTATACGTATTTCTCTGCACTGTCATCCAAAAGACCACCAGGATGGCTAGACAGTAGAAAGGAGAGCTTTATCAGTTGGCAAGCCAGGAAGAGAAAGTCTCCAGTATGAACCAAAGGCGTCCCATATTTGAAGAGGGAAAATGACAGTGTATTATTTTGTTTTTGCACTGCTATAAAGACCTACCTGAGACTGGGCAATTTATGAAGAAAAAGAGATTGAACTGACTCACTGTTCGTTAGGCTGTTCAGAAAGCATGGCTGGGAGGCCTCAGGAAACTTACAGTCATGGCGGAAGGTGAAGGGGAAGCAAATGCGTCTTATTATGGCATAGCAGGAGCAAGAGTGAAGAGGGAAATGCTACACACTTTCAAACCACTAGATCTCATGAGAACTCTTATCACCAGAAAAGCAAGGGGAAGGACCACCCTTATAATTCAATCACCTCCCACCAGGCTCCTCCTTCAACACAGGGGGATAACAATTCAACATGAGGTTTCAGTAGGAAAACAGTAGCCAAACCGTATCAGACATGTTGTGTTTTGTGCTACACAGGGATGGTATTAACCATATGCAGCAGGTTTGGAGGGAAAGCTATACATATTTATGAGGGGAGCTAAATACATGCACAAGGGGTAAACATGTATGTAACATACATCTGGTGTTCACTTTAGGGCAGGGTTTTAGCATTAAAATGAGGTAGAATTGGGCTCCTTACATAAAAAGGTGAACTAAAGGACACGACAGTTTGTACACAGCCTCTACAAGCTGGCTTAAACTGGCTTAAGGTCTGCAATTGCTTATCAGGAAAGCATGTTTGCAAGTCTGGTCCTCTGTCCGATCAGAGTTGTAGTGGTCTGGTTTGTGAGTCAGCCTGATAGCCTCTATTGTTAGGGAGTATGGGAAGGATCTGATTTTTCTGATAGTCATAGGAATTTAGAAATTTGCCCCATGAGCAGGCCCAGAGCCCTTGACTTACAGGTAATTTTTGTTTCCTTAACTTTAAGGCCTTAGTTGATAAAGGGGTGTTTATTTTGGTCTTTTAAATCACAGCACTAATTCACATTAAATATGAATATAATCTTTTGTTTTTCATGAGCATTATAAATAGAATGGTGGGTCTTTATCTTCATTGTTAATATAAACCTCTTGGGTTTTTAAAAATGTTTAAAATATATATGCATTTTTAAGTTTTATATAAAATCTTGATAAATGGGCACTATGTTTTGTTTAAAAATTATACCTATAAGTGAAAGCTTCACCGTAATGTTTTGTAAAAGTATATAATAGAAAATGCTTTCAGGATTAATAATCAAGGCTCTACAAAACCTGTTTTATTTATTCAACAAATATTACTTGAACACTTGTTATGTACCAAAACTGTTCTGTTTGGAATAAATATCATAAAAATATACATAGCCAATTAAAAGATGATAAGATTCAAGAAAAGAAGAAAAGGTAAAGGAAGTCGATAGTGATTGAATATAAGAGATCGAAAATATGTGCAATTTTAAATAAATCTGTCAGAACAGAGTCGTTGAAAAGTTGACATCTGAAAAACAACAATTACATGAAAGATTTAGCCATGTAGCTATCTGGGGAAGAATGTTTCAGGATGAAGAAGCAGCCAAGACAAAGGCACAAATGAGGTTTTTCTACTATGTTTAAGAATGACCAAGAAGGACAATGAGGCCAAATATCATCATGTGTTTTTCCTCAACAAAATCAGATGAACAGGTACATGAAGATGAACAGGTATTCTTTAAAGGAAGAGTAGTAGATGATAAGAAGAGAGAGGTGACAGGGTGGTGATGGATCATACAGGACTTGTAGGTCATTACTTAGGCTTTTACTCTGCATGAAATGTGGAGCTATTACAGTTTTGTACAAAGAAATATGATTAGCATTACATCTTAAAATAGTTACTGTGGCTGCTATGTTGAAAATTATTTAGAATGGCATAAGAAGACATATCAAAGGGGAACACCCATTAGGATACTATCATAATAATTCAGTGAGCAATGACGTAACTTGGAACTTGGACAAGGATGGTAGTAAATCAATGGTGAAAATCAGTCATACTGAATATATTCAGTTGTTCCTACTAGACTGGGTGTGGGGTGAGAAGGGCAGAAGTAAAAGATCACTCCGAGATTTTTGGCCTAACTGAGTGGAAGGATCAAGTCACCAGTTTAGTTGTGGAAGACTGTGAGTGGCACAGATTTTTAAGACTGTCATATTTAGCAAATAAAAATAGAAGACATTTGATAAATTTGGATTTCACATAATATGTGTAACATACTTGTACTTCGATAATTTTTTTGGGCATTCACATTTAACTAGGTAATATGTATTTTATGTAGCAACCCTAAGTGAGGGGACAAATAAGAGTTTGGGTTTATATATAACAAGTTTAAGATCACCATTAATTATCTCAGTAGAGATAATAGGTTACAGTTGGTATATGAGCCTGGACTTTGCTAGAGCAATTTGAAGATATAAATTAAATACATTTATACCCTTGACACTGGATGAAATGAACGAAGAAGTGAGCATAGAAAGAGAAGTCAAGAAGTGAGCCTAGAACCTCCAACACTAAGATCGTAAGAATAAAAAGGATTTAGCAGGTGATTCTGATACGAAACCATCAAGAATAAAGAATCTGACCAGAAGGAAAACCAGGAAGGTAGAGTAGCATCATGGAAGCCAAGGAGAAAAAGGATGAAGAGGAGCTTAGTCATCAACAGTGTGCAAAGTTGCTCAGATAAGATGGAAACTGGGTGCTGACCATTGGTTTTAACCAGTTAAAGATTACTGAAGACACCTATGATACCCATGCTGGTTACATGAAAGCCTTACTGAAGTGGATTTAAGAGAAAATGAAGGACAGAATTGGAGACAGCAAACTGAGTAAATTCCTCTGAGATGTTTTGCTACAGAAAAAGAAAAAAAGAAATAAGGTAACAACTAGCAAATGAAGTAGGATCATTAATGTGTTCTTTCTTTATTCATTCACTAACATTCATTCATTTATTTTAGGTAAGAAGAATTATAGCATGTTTGTCTGCTGACTGAAATGATCTAGAAAGGGAAAAGAAAGTTGATGGAGCTGTGTCCTTGAATAACAGAAGAATGGGATATGTATGGGGTAGAAAGGGATGGTGTTACTTAGAAGCATAAGTTATTCATTTACCGTAAGAGATAAGCAGACACAGTATGAATACACAGATATTGATGGTATACTAGATGGCGTGAGGCTGTGCAAGTTCTCTTAGTATTGCTGCTGCTGCTGCTGCTTATTGTTGTTGTTCTTCTTCTTCTTGAATTAGGAAGTAAGGTTTTCAGCTTAGAATAAGGATGGGGAAGTTGTTGGGAGTTTGAAGAGAAGGGGTGAAAGAGATATAGAAGAATGAGAGAATGATTGGTCTAAGGATGTACAATACAATTACCTGACAGAATTAATGCATCAAGTGAAGTTTGAGGACATTAATTAAAAATGAGGCCAAATATCATCATGTGTTTTTCCTCAACAAAATCAGATCAACAGGTACAGTGACAAGAGATGTGAATTTAACTATGAGTGTAGCTCTGCTAAGAAACAAATCACAAAAGCAAGGCAAGAACACAGCAGTGAGGGTGTACGCAAGGGAAATACCATAGTACTTCACCATGCAATACTAAATGGGTAAGGAGGAAAAAAAGAACATCAATTGGGTAAGGAGTTAAGGTTGTTGATTCAATAGATAAGTGATTGAAGAGTAGTGAAAGGTTCCTAGGACTTAAGCTACATTAGTGAGTTGGAAAGCTAAAAGGTATGGTCAGAGAATGCATAAAATTGAGAGTGAGAATACAGTAAGATTGAAGTTATGGATAATGACAAGGTCTGTGGTATGAAAATGGGAGTAGGTGTCTAACGGAAAGTTATATTAACTTCTGTATTAATTTAAAAACTGAATATACAAATTTTGGAGGTTAATGAAACTAGAGAATATTAGGAATCCACTCACTATTTCATCAGATGAAATAGCTACACTTCTAGATCTTTAGTGACATATAGTAGCTGACAGAGTAGCTAAAAGAATGATGTGACTAAACTTAAGGAAGACTCTCTCCGTAATTTCTCAGTTTATGTTGACATGTTCCCAGAACCAACTAACAGAGCCATGTGGTTATTCCTAATGATTTGTTATTTTGAAATTGAATATTCTAATCAGAACTAAAATTCAAGAAAAAAAAAATCTGAGCTGGGCACGGTGGCTCACATCTGTATTTCCACCACTTTGGGAGGCCAACTGAAGTGGGTAGATCACTTGAACTCAGGATTTCAAAGTCAACCTGGCCAACATGATGAAACTCGTCTCCACTAAAAATACAAAAATTAGCCAGGTGTGGTGATGTATACCTGTAAACCCAGCTACTAAGGAGGCTGAGGCAGAAGAATTGCTTGAACTCTGAAGGCAGAGGTTGCCGTGAGCCGAGATCACGCCACTGCACTCCACCCTGGGCAACAGAGTGAGACTCCATTAAAAAAAAAAATCTGGGGTCGGGCGCGGTGGCTCAAGCCTGTAATCCCAGCACTTTGGGAGGCCGAGGCGGGTGGATCACGAGGTCAAGAGATCGAGACCATCCTGGTCAACATGGTGAAACCCCGTCTCTACTAAAAATACAAAAATTAGCTGGGCATGGTGGTGCATGCCTGTAAACCCAGCTACTAAGGAGGCTGAGGCAGGAGAATTGCCTGAACCCAGGAGGCGGAGGTTGCGGTGAGCCGAGATCGCGCCATTGCACTCCAGCCTGGGTAACAAGAGCGAAACTCCGTCTCAAAAAAAAAAAAAAAAAAAAAAAAAAAAAAAAAAAAAAAAAAAAAAATCTGGCTAGAAAATCAGTTGTATGACTCAAGTAATCCATCACTGATTGCTTGAACAATTATGCAATCCTTAAGTAATGTTGTGGATTGTCAAGTATTGTAAACAACACAATTTCTCTAAAAGAAATATATATTGTTACCATGATTACATCATTTTATATTATTCTATTTTTACAATATTGTGTTTCATTTTAAATTCTGATTTTTTTATAAAGTTTTACCAAATATTAATTGACTGCATGTGCAGTGAATACCCATTTTATTGTCCATGGATTCAAATTTTTGAAATAGACTATTTTACACAGTCCTCCTAGATAATATTATTTATTCCAATGAATTTAAATGCTATCTATATGCCTATGGGCCCTAAATTTATATCTTCATCCCAGACACTTATTTTGAGTATTAAACCCACTGACTTTGGTTGTCTCACAGCATTCTCTCAAAATTTTTAGACTGGGTTTGGGATTGCCTCTGCCACCAACTAAATTAATGGTTAGTCTCCTAAGACTTACTGAATGACAATTCTAAAAACCCTGGTGGTAGGGCAAAAATCTGGGATTACTTATCCCGAAATCCATGTTGAATACACCAGAAAGTCATATCAATTCTAGTTTTTGGAAAAAAAAGTTTAAATTCAATACTTCTTCTACATTAGCAATGCCATTTGTCCAAGCTAGAGTTGTCTCTTGACTAAGCTTTTCTAGCTGGAATCTCTAATCCTTGTCCCTCTCTAATAAATTATCTACACAGCAACTGAAGTAATCGTTTTAAAATAAATTGGATATCAATTCCCCAGAAAAATGTCTTCATTGGCTCCCGATTAATTTATGATAAAGATTTTAAAACATATAATATATTTAAAGGCTTTCTAGGATACGAGCTTGGCTTACGTCTTACATCAATGTCATACCAATCATTTTCAGCACTTAGACTAAACTGTCCTTTTTTTCCTATTCCTCAAACATGGCTGGCTGATTTCTACATCAGCATGTGCTCTCCCCAGGTAGTACTTCTTTTGCCACATCATGTATCAGCTTTCAAAAGTTACCTACCATGAAAGGTATTTTCTGACAAATCAGCGATCTAAGCTAGCTCACTCATTATAGTCGTGCTTAGTTTTCTGAACTTTACAAGAATTGTAATTACATATTTCTGTAGTTTTATCTTTTTAATGTTTGCCTTCATACTGTATTTGTTATTCCATAAGAAAGAGGATCATATTTATTTTACTCAGTCCTTTATCTTCTGCACCTAAAGAGATACTCCATAAATATTTGTTGAATAAAGAAATAAACTTGTGATAACTTTTTTTTATTTTTTGAGTCAGAATCTTGCTCTGTTGCACAGGCTGGAGTGTAGTGGCGTGATCTTGGCTCACTACAACCTCCGCCTCCCAGGTTTGAGCAGTTCTCTGCCTCAGCCTCCCAAGTAGCTGGGATTACAGGTGCCAGTCACCATGCCTGGCTAATTTTTTGTGTTTTTATTAGAGACAGGGTTTCACCATCTTGGCCAGGCTGGTCTTGAACTCCTGATCTCATGATCCCCCTGCTTCGGCCTCCCAAAGTGCTGGGATTACAAGTGTGAGCTACTGCACCCAGCCACAACCTCTACTTTCTAGTTCCTGCATTTTGATAAGCTCACAAAATCAGAAATTGTCTGCTGGCACATTCTTCACTGAAATTCCACCTCTTTTCCTTTACTTTAATATTTGTGCTGTTAAATGAGAACCTGAGTCATACTTTTTCATCACTAATTACATTAGCTGAGATTTTGAAAAATACATACATACATATTCTTCATTGGTTTTCACAGCTTCTTCTTTTGTTAGTTAAGTTTATTCTAAAGACAGTGTCATGTTTTTCAGGCACTGTTCTGAATTTGATTGGAAGGGCACAGATTTAGGTTTCTCTTCAATGTTATTCTAGTAAATGTAAAAATATTAAAGAACCTCTCAAAATTTTTTGATAATGTACAGGCATACCTTGGAGATACTGTGGGTTCAGTTCTAGATCACCATAATAAAGTGAATATTGCAATTAAGTGGGGCATGTGAATTATTTGGTTTCCTAGTGCACTCAGAAGTTACGTTTACTGTTAGACTATTATGTGTGCAATAGCATTATGTCTTTAAAAAGTATAAAGTGCATATAAAATTTAAAATATTTTATTACTAAATAAATGTTATTATCTGTGCCTTTGACAAGTCATAACTTTTTGCTGGTGGAGGGACTTATCTCATTGTTGATGGCTGCTGACTGATCAGTGCAGTGGTTGCTGAAGGCTGGAGTAGCTATGACAATTTCTTAAAATAAGACAGCAATGAAGTTTGCTATATTGATGATTCTTCCTTTCACAAAAGAGTTCTCTGTAGCATTTGATATTGTTTGATAGCATTTTACCCACAAAACCTTTTTGCAAACTTTGACTGAATCCTCTCAAACCCTGCCACTACCTTTTCAACTAAGTTTACATAATATTCTAAAGACTTGGTTGTCATTTCAACAATACTTATAGTAGTATTTACCAGGAGTAGATTCCATCTCAAGAATCTACTTTCTTTGGTTATTCCAAAGAGAGAACTCTTCATCTATTTAAGTTTTATTGTGAGATTGCAACAATTCTGTCAAATCTTTGGGTTTCACTTTAGTTTTAGTTCTCTTGCTATTTTCACCACATCTGCAGTGACTTCCTCCACTGAAGTCTTAATGCTAAAATCATACATGAAGTTTGGAATCAACTTCTTCCAGACTCCTGTCAATGTTGATATTTTGACTTCCTCCCATCAGTCACAGATGTTCTGAATGGCATCTAGAATAGAGAATTCTTCCAGAAGATTTTCAATTTACTTTGCCCAGATCTATCAGAGGAATCACTATCTATGGCAGCTACAGCCTTATGAAATACATAACTTAAGTAGGAAGATTTAAACTCAAAATGACTCCTTGATTCATGGGTTGCAGAATGGATGTTGTTTTAGCAGTCATGAAAATAACATTAATCTCCTTTTACATTTCCATCAGCGCTCTTCAGTAACTAGGTGCATTTTCCATAAGCAGTAATATTTTGAAAGGAGTCATTTTTTTGTAAGTGCTAGTTCTCAACAGTGGACTTAAAATAGTAAACTATGCTGTAAACAGATGCAGTCATCTAAGCTTTGTCATTCCGCTTATAAAACACAGACAGAGTAGATTTACCATAATTTTTAAGGGCCCTACAATTTTCAGAATGGTGAGTTTGGGCTGCAACTTAATGTCACCACTGTATTAGCCCATAACAAGAGAGTCAGACACTTCTTTGAAGCTTTGAAATCAGGCATTGACTTCTCCTTTCTAGCAATGAAAGTCCTAGATGGCATCTTCTTCCAATAAAATGCTTTCATTTACACTGAAAATGTGTTTAAGTGTAGCCATCTGCATCAATGATCTTAGCTAGATCTTTTAGTTAACTTTCTGCAGCTTCTACATTAGCACTATGGCTTCACCTTAAATTTTTATGTCCTTAAATCTCTGAATCAACCTCTGCTAGCTTCCAACTTTTCTTCTGCAGCTTCCTCACCTCTCTCAGCCTTCATAAAATTGAAGAGTTGGGTTTACTCTGGATTAGGTTCTGGCTTAAGGTAGTGTTGTGACAGGTTTGATCCAGACCACTCAAACTTTCTCCATATCAGTAATAAGGCTGTTTCCCTTTCTTACATCCATATGTTCATTGGAATAGCACTTTTAATTCCCTCCAAAAACTTTTCTTTCACATTTACTACTTGGCTGTTTGGCACAAGAAATCTAGCTTTCAGTCTATCACAGGTTTTAGCATGACTTTCTCATCAAGCTTAATCATTTCTAGCTTTTTTTTTTTTTCTGAGACAGAGTCTCACACTGTCATCCAAGCTGGCATGCAGTGGTACAATCTTGGCTCACTGCAACCTCCACCTTCAAGGTCCAAGCAATTATCATGCCTCAGCTTCCTGAGTAGCTGGGACTACAGATGTGTACCACCACGCCCAGCTATTTTTTTGTATTTGTAGGAGAGATGGCGTTACATCATGTTGGACAGGCTGGTCTCAAACTCCTGGTCTCCTGTGATACTCCTGTCTCGGCCTCCCAAAGTGCTGGGATTATAGGCATGAGCCACTGTGCCGAATCTCATTTCGAGCTTTTGAGTCAAAATGAGACTGTGACTTTTGAGTAAAAATGAGGCTATGACTCTTCCTTTCATGTGAACATTTGGAGGCCACTGTAGGGTTATTAATTGCCATGATTTCAATTTTGTTGTGTCTCAAGGAAGAGGGAGGCCCTAGTAGAGGAAGAGAGATGGGGGAAGATCTGGCCGGTGCAGTAGCAAGAAAACA
>NW_016107373.1:7598014-7608546 GCF_001604975.1 Cebus imitator | reverse complement strand
GTCTCCCAGGGTGGAGTGCATGGTGTGATCTCTGCTCACTGCAACCTCTGCCTCCTGGGTTCAAGTGATTATCTTGCCTCAGCCTCCCCAGTTGCTGGGATTACAAGCACACAACACCACGCCCAGCTAATTTTTTTGTACTTTTAGTAGAGATGGAGTTTTGCCATGTTGGCCAGGCTGGTCTCAAACTCCTGACCTCAGGTGATCTGCACACCTTAGCCTTCCAAAGTGCTGAGATTACAAGTGTGAGCCACTGTGCCCTGCCAAGTTTGCAATCTTTTATGAACACAGCTCATGGTGTCCCATAACAATTACACTAGTAACATCAAAATCAATAATCACAGATCATCCTAAACACAGACACAATTTTTGAAAATAGAAATATTGTGAGAATTACCAAAATGTGATACAGAAATAAGAAGTGAGCACACGCTTTTAGAAAAATGGCACTGATGGACTTGTTCAATGCAGGGTTGCCATAACCTTTGATTTATAAACAAACAAACAAAAATGAGCCAAAAAACAAAATACATGTGAAGCGCAATATAAAGCTCAATTAAATGAGGTATGCCTATGTCTAATATCCCTATTTTCAACAAATTGATATCCTTGTGGAGGATAAACTCATGTATGTTTAACAGAAACTTAATAAAAAGGTGAGAGATACTCTTCTGTATTTTTAGTGGAAGGACAGAGTCACGGGGTTTCAGAGAGATATGTGAGTAAGCTAATATTTAATGAACCTAGATTATTAATAAGTTTTTGGAATTTTTGCTATATTTTTTACTTTTCACATTTTAAGGATGATGAATGTTTTTAAAAAAGGATACATATATAAGTTCCTAACATATTATAGAGAAAAAGCATACAAAATGAAGTGCCAAATTTTATGACAGATACTTATAAAATCAGCTAGGAAAAAATGCTACAAGGAGACGTAGGATCAAAAACAGACCTGCAAGCAAAGAATTCAGTTAAGATTAAAAGCTCCATATGTCTATTCTTAAGATCCTCTTTGTCTCAGCAGTCCCACAGCATAGGTGAGTTAATGGAATAATGAGAAAATCCTATTAATCATCTTATTTTATAACATTACCTGAAATATTATTGTAGAAAGGAGTTTATTTTGCTTAAGTGTTCAGTGCAGAATCAAGCTTTGGTCTATGGGTCATCTGTTCTAGACAACATAGAAATCAACAGAGAAATTCTGTGCACAGTATTACTAACGCTATTATTCTCCTAACTCAAATGGCAAACTCTCAAATCTCTTTACTAAATCATTTCCATTTTTTTAAGGACAGTTAACTGCTAAATATCTTCAAGAGTCATTCATATAAACCTAATAATCAGGTAATTCATTTGATTGCTTTTGTAGTGAGAAAGGAGAAACTATAATTGCCTTTTGTGAAGGTGAAAAGGGTGTTAAGGAAACACCTTGTCTACACAGGCAATTCACCCAGTTGGTGGCCTAACAGTAGAGGGATAACATCCATTACTCCACAGTAATTCACAGCTAAACATACTAAGTACTACATATTTTCTAACTCTTAAATTTGCTCTAAAGAGAATAGCATTGATCTCAAGAGCCGTGGTACACTCAATGTCCTAAAAATATTTAAGCGCTATGGTCAAATTTCATGTTGACATATAATATTACTACAATTTAAAACTAAAATTTTAGTGGTTTCACCTGTTAAAATCACTGAGGTCAATACAAACAAGAAGATTTTCTACTTAATAGAAGTTTTAAGGACCTTAGGAATCATCACATGCCCTGGTAAGTAGTTTTTATTTCCATCAACAAAAATGTACTTATTTCTCTTTTATTATCATCACCATTATTATTAAATACCAATTATGGGCTTGGGAATGACAATTTTAGTTGGTATTTTGTGTTTCCTTGAAGAAATGAGCCACTTGACTTTTACAAAGCTGGAGCAATAATAATTGTTTAGAATTCAACCTATAGACCCGTTTAATACAGGGAAGATTTATATAGTTTTAGTTGTAACTTCATAAAACTGATACACCTTTTTCAAGGTAATTAAGCTCAAATCACAAAAAGACTTGGCCACGGGACTCAAGGGAGTTGGTAATAAGATATTCAGCCTTTTACCTCCATGCAGTTGGTGTGAGAGTGTCTTGAGTTGATAGTGGATAAAAGCAGCAAGTGCATGCCAATGGACTTAGGGTTCCTGCAAGCCAACTTCATGATTCCTTCTCTGTTTTCAGGTTTCACGTGCTACCTGGCTTCTATTTAATCATTTCAAGAGCAGAATCATGCTATTAAATACCTTTCTATGTTTAGCATTGAATGTGTTTTAAATTAAAGTTTGTTTATCCTCACTATCAACGTTTTGAGTGACTTCACAGACCAATGACACATGTAAGGATGCATCAATGCTTATTAACAGAATCACTACCTGACTCTTTAGTGAACCAGGATGCTTTTCTTAGCCACCTAATATGATCAGTTGTTCTGTATGGGAGCTTTTCAGGCAAAAATTTCAACAGTAACCTTCTTTTTCCTTTAGTTGGAAGATTGTAAGGAGAAGGAAGGGAGCGCATATGGAAAGGGAATTTATCTTCTCTAGTGCATACTGCACAGCAGGTACTTTGTAATCTTTCTTAATAAGCTTTCCTTTTAGAGTCATACCTCTAATAAAAGTGTTGTTATTATTTTTATTTGATACATGAGTGGATCATAGTTAAGAGTGGTCAAAATTTTCTTTTTCTTACTCCTAAAAATGTTATCTCAAAGAGTTTTGTTTGCCTGTTTTGTAATTCTAAAACTGGTGTTATTAGATATTTGCAAAATTAAATGAAAGGTGTTACCTATAGGATCAATGCACTTTTATGTGTAAAACACCAAAAAGAACGTTTTCTTCATTACAAAATGTTAAACATTTTTTGGTATTTTAAGATGTGTCAAAATGTTATGCCTTCACATAGTTTTCCTTAATGTTATTCAGGTTTAATATAAAAGCCAAATAAAATGAAGTTAAAGAAAAATGTACATTTTTTTTTTTCTGAGATAGAGTTTCTGCTCTTGTTGCCCTGGCTGGAGTGCAATGAGGTGATCTTGGCTCATTGCAACCTCTGCCTCCTGGGTTCCAGCGATTCTCCTGCCTCAGCCTCCTGAGTAGCTGGGATTACAGGCATGTGCCACTACACCTGGCTAATTTTGTATTTTTAGTAGAGACGGGGTTTCTCCATGTTGGTCAGACTGGTCTCAAACTCCCGACCTCAGCCTGCCTCGGGCTCCCAAAGTGCTGGGATTACAGGCATGAGCCACTGCGCCCGGCTAGAAAAATGTAAAATTACATACACATTTATAAAAAATATAATGATTTTAACAACCATATTCATATTCTTCTAGACCTTTTAACAACTATTGTGCCTGTTAATTTGGTCATTTATTTTAAATAAATTTTAACAATTAATTAGTCATGTCATTCTGGGTGTTATTCACAGCCATATTTGATTCTGTCATAAAATGCCAGTTTATTATACCAATTTTGTATTAATGGACACTTAAGATTTTGTTTTTTTGTTTTTGTAAGTAATACTGTAATAAATATTCCTGTGAATCCTCTTGCACATTCATCTTATTGTTTTCTTTGCATAGCTTACTAAGATTAGTGGGTCAAAAGATATGAACATTCAGCATGGAGCTGTGGCTCATGCCTGTAATCCCAGCACTTAGAGGGGGCTGAGGCAGGCAGATCACTTGAGATCAGGAGTTCGAGATCAGCCTGTTAAACGTGGTGAAAACCCATCTCTACTAAAAGTACAAAAATTAGTCAGGTATGGTGGCAGACGCCTGTAATCCCAGCTTCTTGGGAGTCTGAGGCATGAGAATCACTTGAACCTGGAAGGTGGAGGTAGCAGTGAACTGAGATAGGGCCACTGCACTCCAGCCTGGGTGACGGAGCAAGACACTATCTCAAAAAATTAAAAATAAAAAAAAATATTTACAGATTTTGTACATATTAATCTATTATTTTATTCATTAACTTCTTAGGCATTCAGCAAACATTGTTATGTTCTGTGTACCAGGCATGATTTTAGATGTTTGTCTTTGCTCATGGAGCACATTATAATAATGAGGGGAGAAAATCAACTATAATAAATAAATAAACTACATATTATGCTTAATAATGGTGAATTATTTGACAAAACTAAATAGTCCCAAGTTGAAAGTTGATGGGGTTTTGGCTGGGTGCAATTTTAAACAAGATAGTCAGGGTAGGACTGAGAAATGATCATTGAGTAAACACTTGAACAATTCTATCAACTTACATATAGGATAAGAGTGTCTCATATCCCAAGTCTTTGTCAATATGGGGTGTTACCAATCTTTTGAATCTTATAAGTGAAACATCAATACCTTACTCACTTTTAAATGTCAATTTTTAAAATTCAATGAGCATCTTTTATATATTTAAGCATTATTTACATTACTTTACCTGAGAATTTGCTATATATGGTCTTAGTTTATTTTTGTATTGATTTATTAATCTTTTGCCTACTAATATGTAAGCATTCCTTATATAGTAAGAATATTATATATATTTTTATATACAACAACATTTTTCTAGGCTTTTTGTTTTTGTTGTATGTTCTGATTATTTCTGTGCCTGAATCCTCAGAAATTATTTTTTTCTTCCTGCTTAAACACATCTCTCATTGCTTAAACAAAGATAAAATGTCACCCCACTGGGAAGGCTACCCTGCTTACCCCTAGCCTACCCCAGCACTACTCAAGCTACAGATTATATAATTTCATATACTGTTTTTTAATTTGCTTAAATGCATTTTGTCTGTGTTCTTCAAGGAAATGACTATCTATGTGTTACCAAAACTCTTGAAAAATGGGAGATCAAAAGCAATGGCATGACAGAAGCACGGCTTAAAACAAAAATGTAAAACAGCCCTGTGCTGAAACAGTTTATTGTAACCATATGCCAAGTTTCATTACCAACTCAGCATAAACCAATGCAGACTGATTCTTGGAGTCTACAACTGTAAAGTTATTCTCTACCCTGATGGCCCTACCCTAAGGTTCCTCACACTTCCCTCTTCTATGCTTTCAGGACAGCACAGACTCTACAGCATCTTAGCAGGGTTGGACAAAACCCATCCCCAGCCTTTGAAGTGCTGTCTTCTCTCAAGCTCATACTTGCCCTGTAACAGGACCTGAAGATGAAGCCAAACTCGTTTTTTATAACTAAGCCCCAGTTTAAGTAGGAAGATTGGGCCAGACAAAACAGAAGTTTATCTGAAGGTGCTTAGAGAAGATGCCCAGTATCTTTGTGATGAGTGGAGATCTGTATGCTACGCATCCAAGTTGTTTTGCTAATGACAGAAGGACACCTCAGAACTATATGGGAGATTATGCTTCTAATGACTCATTGTCATCCTACATGGAGTCAAAATAAGCTCTATGGGGAATGTGGCATTGTACTAAGCTAAAGTAGCTAAATCAGCATGTAGTTGTATATTCTCATTAAGAGAAGATGATAGCAATGATTGTTACTAAAATGCCTTTACTTAAAAAAAAAGTGAAAGTCCTTATGAAACTTTTAATTGGACAGAGGGAGATCAATATATCAAAGCATTCAACTACTGGACTGTATTGTACAATCATGTACAATCATTTACCCCATCTACTTTCTGACTTCTAGATAGTTGATGCTTTAGGACCATGCACTTTTTTTTTAGAAGGTGTCTCGTCCTGTTGCCCAGGCTAGAGTGCAGTGGCATGATCTCAGCTCACTGCAACCTCCATCTCCCAGGTTTCAGCAATTCTCCTGCCTCGGTCTCCCAAGTAGCTGGGACTACAGACTCCTGCCACCACACCCAGCTATTTTTTTTTTGTATTTTTAGTAGAGATAAGGTTTCATTATGTTAGCCAGGATGGTCTTGATCTCCTGACCTCATGATTTGCCCACCTCAGCCTCCCAAAGTGCTAGAATTACAGGCGTGAGCCACTGTACCCAGCCAGGATCATGCACTTCTGAAGCAGGAGTTACTGACCATGTCAAGACTGTGGCTTAGGATTTCCTGGATAGTGCTCTCTCATATTTTTTTTTTTCCTGCCAAGCCTGGATACCTAACATACCTTATCTCAAACTTCAGTCACAAGAGGCATCGCAAACACTGTCTTGACTTTCTTTCTCACTGTTGTTTAGAGCCTAGAGGCAGTCCTTAATGTTTTTCTGCCTAGACATTCATTCATCTATTCAGAAACACAGTTTTGAGTACTTTCTCATGCACAAAGCACCTCGTAAGTACTTGAGAATACAGCACTGGCTCATAGAACAGTATTGCCCCCCAGAGATTTTTATCATCTAGTGAAGGAGACAGTCACATTAGTATGCAATTAGCGTACACTATGTAAGGTAGTATGATAGAGTCATGTGAGGAGTACCCTAGTAATACAGGAAATGGTGGCGGTCAGTAGGATAAATAAAGGAGGTTATGCTAAAAATAATTTGGGAACTCTAATGGTGTGTTTGGCACATGAGTTAAACCCTCGTTTCTTACCTCCTTTGCTCCAAAGTCTACATATTTATGGACTTCTATTTTTCCTAACAGTTATTTTTGGAACCCTTTTCCGGATATTACTTTACTATTCATGCCCTGGTTTTTGCAATGCCCCTGTCATTGCTCTTAATTAATGACCAGTCACCTTCCATGACTATTTTTTCTTCTTTTCTCACTGGTTTTCCAATATACAGACCTAACCTACATGTAACACAAACCTAACTCAATTTTCATTCTCCAGTGCTAAAATGGAAGATACATTTAAAATATACATCCTGACAAAAATGGGCTTGTACTCTGCTACCTCTACCTCTCTGTTTTAAACACAGCTGGCATTCTATTAATAAACATACAGCATTATTTTAGTTGCTTCCCTGAGCATAGACATGACACATCTTGTGTTCACATTTGGTGCTGCAGCATTCTGCATTCTCATAATACAAAAATTCAGAAGAAAAATATTCTCTATTTTTTCTTTGTCTTCTTGTTTTAATACATAACTTGATTTTTTAAAACTCAAAATCTATTTGCTATTCTACCATACAAATGTTTTAAAATGGAAGTATCAAAATCTTACTCAAATCCAGAATCATCATACAAAACATGTTAAATTGCGATTTTGTCAAATGTTAGCTAAAGTGTATATGTTTTAATATTTTGTCACAATCTTATCTGACATGACATTAGATTTGAAAATCTAAGCCAAGAATTAATGGTTGGTTATATTTATATTTTTTAGATTAATGGTATGTGAAAGTCTGATATGGGTCTCATGCAATAAAAAATTTTAAACTTATCAATGCTAGCCTCCATGGTCTATGTCTTTGTTCAGTTGCTCCAAACACATAATCGTACCTGAGGATTTGAATTACCAGAACTCTGACCTACTAGACACTTAGGTTTTTAAAGAATAAGGTTCTTTTTTGCCGAACAATTTAATACATAAAATATCTGATACTGGTGAGAATGTAGTAAATTGGACACTATCTAATGCTGCAATAATGCTGCCAAAGAAAACACCCAAAAACTTCAGTGGAATGCAAAAAGAAACATTTATTTTTGCTCACACTCTATAGGCTATCTGAATAGTTCTTCTGAAAAGGGCTTGGCCCTTTCATTGAACTGTTAGTCAGATGGGCAGTTCTGCTGGGGTAGGCTGGGCTGGTTCTGGGCTGGTCTATGATTAACTCAGTGGGGAAAATTTAGTCTACTTGGTCTCTCATCCTCCCTCAGCCAATTTCAAGCTTATTATTATGGTGGAGACAAGATTTTAAGAGAAAGAGCAGAGGTGACAAGGGTCTCTTGAAGCCCAGTTTTAGAACAAACATACTTTCATTTCTTCAACATTCTATTGGGCATGGCAAGTTACAAGACCAGCCCAGTTTCAAGGAATGGCAATACAAACTCTACTCTGCAAAGTCACATTGCAACGGGATACTGGAGAACTGGCACCTTTTCTGAAATTAGCCTACCACCAACACTGACATATATTTCTGATGAGAGCACACATCCACTGGGTAAGACTAATTTGACAAAAAATGGGTGAACAATCTTTAAAATGTTATAGTCATTTATCAGGTGATGTATTTTCTATGACTATAATCAAAGAAATTATACAATAACAGATACCATATTTGAAAATTTCATCATCTCACAATCGATTGTGGTTTTTTGTTAAAAATTGTGACTGAGGCCGTGGGGGCCAAGGCGGGTGGATCACCTGAGGTCAGGAGTTCAAGACCAGCCTGATCAACATGGTGAAACCCCATCTTTAAAAAAAAAAAAAAAAAAAAAAATTGTGACTAAATGATCAACAATACAAAACTGGTTAATCTCATTGACAGTATCAACTTTAGAATATCAGGCAGTTTTTTTTGTTTGTTTTTGTTTGTTTTTGATACAGAGTCTTGCTCTGTTACCCAGGCTAGAGTGTAATGGCACAATCTCAGATCATTGCAACTTCAGCCTCCCAGGTCTAAGCAATTATCTCTGCCTCAGCCTCCTGAGTAGCTGGGATTACAGGTGCTCACCACTACACCTGGCTAATTTTTGTATTTTTTAGTAGAGATGGGGTTTTGCCATGTTGGCCAGGCTTGTCTTGAACTCCTGGTTAAGAAGTTTATAGACATACAAATAGAAAAATAAGTATAAATTAACATTCATTTTTAATTAAGTGTGGAGAAAAATATATAACCTTTCTTTATTATTATTTGTACATAGTGATAGATTTTTTAGTGATAGATCTCTCAACCTTTTCAAAATCTTTCCAAAGCTCTCAATTGTTATTTTCTTTTTTTTAGTATTCAAATTTATTTTTAATATAGAAAAAATTATAAAATGAAGAATTTCTTATGACAATATTTAGAATATACTGCAGGGTATATGTTTTTATGATTACAATTAACAAAAACCCTATTTATTGAAAAAATAATGAAAAAGTTTGTTAGACTGTATAAAATTGTGTTTGTGCAAACATTTTAAATTTTTATGTATTCAAATAATCTATTTTTCTTTTTTTTCTATGCATATGCACAGTAATTGCTCCCCAATCATGTGCTGTCTTTGCATAAAATTCCAGCATATGTGTATTTCTTTGATACCCACACAGGAAAAAGAATTTAAGGGCACAAACTTGGAAACCATATTGTGCTGTGAAAATGTTTTGAAATTAGAAAAGTTGACATAAGGATAGAATCCAAGAAAAGCTACTGGCATTTGATTACTGGAAATTATGGAAAAAAGGAAGTAATGATGAAATGTGTCTAGAACATCTGTCAGCAGAGCCAAGGGAAAGGGGTACAGGGACACCAAATACAAAAATCTCCAGATGTTTTGATCAGCATGGTTTACCAGACTACTATAACTCTTTATTATTATTGAATTCCTTTGCCTGATTCATACGCTACCAACCACATTACTAAACTTAGCTAAGTTTACAGCGCAGGCTTCCGTGTTTAAAGTAGAGGAAGCCTGTGGAGAAAAGGGAAAACTTGCATGCTGTTGGTGGGAATGTAAATTAATATAGCCCTTATGAAAAACAGTAGGGGAGTTTCTTAAAAAATGAATAATAGAACTACCATATCATCCAGCAATCTCACTTCTGGGAATATATCCTAAAGATCTGAAGTCAGTATGTTGAAGAAATATTTGTTGCAATAAACCCTTAGGTTTATTGCAACAATATTTAGAATAGATAAGTTATAGGATCAACCTAAGTGTCCACTGTTGGATGAAATGATAAAGAAAATGTGATATCTTTATATACATAGATAATGACATACTATTTAACCTAAAAATCTGTCATTTGCTATAACATAGATGAACCTGGAGGACATTATGCTAAGTAAAATAAGAAAAGTAAATAAATTACCGTATGTGGAATGTAAAATAATCTAGCTCATAAAAGCAGAGCATAGAATGATGGTTACCAGAGACTGACAAATGGGGGGAATGAGAAGACGTTGGTCAAGGGATACAAAGTTTCAGTTAGGAAGAATAAATAATCACTATTTGAAGTGATGAATATGATAATTTGCTTGATTCAATCACTCTACACTGTCTATGCATATTACATCATTCTGTACCCCTGAAATATATACGATTAAAATTTATCAATTAAAAAATTGTGTAAGTCACAGACTAGATAATGACAATGCTTTGTTTCTGTCTTCATAATCCTTAAGATGGTGACACTGGCATTAACTTATAAAGCTGTCTCTTTGAGTTTTATTGTGAAGATACTCTGGTCTGTGCTGCAGAACCTAGCCATGAGGTTTCCACACCTGGGAAACTAAGAACCTGAATCAGTAACATATCAGTATTAATGTATATCAGAGCACAATCTCACTACTACTTCATAAGTAGAGAGATAAGAGTCAGATGATTGTGATTGGATATGCTAGTGGTAACTTTCCTGAAAGTAAATGTATCAGTGATTTATGTTCCAAAGTGTGTGTAGCTGATTTCAAGTGTTATCCAGTGCT
>NW_016107373.1:7556542-7596104 GCF_001604975.1 Cebus imitator | reverse complement strand
TTCTTCTAGGGTTTTTATGGTGTTAGGTCTTATGTTTAAGTCTTTAATCCAGAACTTATCCTTTATTACATTCAGGGACTGAGATACAGGAGTTAATTTCTCATTGCAGCATAGTCTAGCATTTCCGTACTAATACCCTACATCAGTTGGGTTGCTGTGAGCAGTATGAGAAAACCCACAGTCAGACTGGGCTCAACTATATGGAAATGCATCATCTTATATAACAGGAAGAGCACAGGTTGGACAGATTTCATGAATGATTGGTTACATAGCTCAAAGATGTGACCAAAGACTCACTTTCCTTAGATGCCCCTGCTTTGTGTTTCTCAGCACTTCAGCTTCATCTTCATGTTGGTTCCTCCTTATATTCATCTCATAGGTGTGACAGAAACAAATTTCATGTAATGATCGTCTCATTTCCCTAGAATACCTCCACAGTTCTTCCACTTGTCTCATTGGACAGAACTGAATACACACCTCTATCCCTAAACCATCAATGGGAAAGAAATTGGGAACACTGATTGTCTTAAATAAATCAGGATTGTTCTCTGGGACTAAAGGTAAATTAGCTCTCTTCTGAGTCATAAAGAAAGAAGTGAACATATGAACCACATCAAGGCTCTGCAAAGAGTGTATACCAACCTGAAGGTCTTTAGCATATTAAGGCTTGATATTACACACTGGAACTCTTAAGAAATCACTACTAAGCCATTTAAATTAAAGTATCTTGACCAGGCTCCCCCTCCCATTCCTCTAGGGAGAAGAGGATATATAAGTAATCACCAGAATCATATTACTACATTGAATGACAGGGTCAGGGCAGAACATGCACATCGTGAGGCTTGAACTATACCCTCACTCTGAAATAGTTTCTTTGACCACAAGTGGTCAGTGATTCTTCTCTGCAATAAACAGTGCAGACAAGACTAGTTTTTTTACTAAATTCTCCAAAGGGATGAAACAGATAATCAGGTAAAATATAAACCCCCTTACTGAAAATTAATACAAAAATGCACTGATTTTAGCATCAGACAATAGAGAAGTATGTTTAAAAATACATGTTGTCTGTCACACTTTTAAGACACCATAACAGCAAAATTGGTAGTGAGGCTGGAGACAAAGACGGGAAAACTAAAGAAATAACCTTAATGACAGAATGCTGTCTTGCTTCATAAAATCAATTAAGTCTTCCTTTGCATGAGAGCCACATAATCTCTGCTCAAAAAGATTAACCCAATTTATACCAATTAACCCAAAGCAAATCTGGCTTTTTGTATGCTTAATGGGAACATATGTATAAGAATGCCACACATCAGGAGTAAAGGGGAGTCAAAGTAATTCTACTTTACTGAATAAGCATTAAAGCAGCAATAATACATAATCTATTTGTTGTTTAGCATATTTAAATGTTGATTTTTTTAGAAGTGAAGACTATAAGGTGGAGTCCACAGTTTTGGCTTTTATCTACATGCTAATCCTACGGGAGGCTTGGTGTGAAGCGGAACGTATTGATGTGGTTGAAGAGTTAGGCTTTCTAGCTTAAAAAAATTCTGTCAATTATTGCCATTGTGACCTTTAGTAATTCAATTAAACTTTCTTAAGTTTAGTTGCTGTGTCTATATATAAAGTAATAACAATGGATATATTCAAATAAACTTCATAAAGTTTTGTTATTTAAGTAAAAATCATCACCAGGTTAAAACAAATGAGCTGATATAAATTATCACTTACACAGTATACTGACCAAACATGTATGGACTCAAAATTATTGCTTACTTATTAAGATATTCATTTGTATTTAGTGTCCAGCAGCCTATTCCCTTGTTAGTATTCAGTTCCTAGTAATGAAGGACCCACTCTTATACTCAAAGTAATCAGGAAGAGACAGACATTATAGCAGTTTCCATTTTATCATATCCTTTTGACAAAGGGTGACTTTTTTTTTTGGCTTTCAATGAATTTGTTTCTTTGAACTTCAAAAGAAAATGTAACCTCCTTTGGTTTTATTAGGTGCTAACAAGTGCATGCAGTTCTCTCCCCTCATATTGCTGTTGGTTTCTGATTAGACCAACAGCTGAATTTTTCCATGAATGCCAGGGCTTTCTGTCTCCTAGCACATTCTGTTTGTAGCCCTGTACATTATGAAGTCATGTTAAACACATAGTCATAGTCCTCCATCAATAATGTTTATGCACTGTTGATCTGAGCAATACAAAATCAGGGACTGAGGCTGTTTTATTCACTACTGACACATGTAGTCCCATACCTGGCACATAAAACTAGAACATGGCTCAAAAAGAGGTACTTATGCATGTTGTGTAATTGTATGTATCTGTTCTGTTCAGAGCATAGCCCTCAGACCAAAGGCATTGCCATTGCTGGGACCTGGTTTAAAACTTAAAATCATGGATCCTGTGCAGATACATAAAACCAGAATACATAAAGGTTAAGCCTGAGCATTTCTAGGTGATTTGTAACGTGATTAAAGATTGAGAAGCATGAATCTAGATAAAATGTTTGAGAAGTAAAATATTTAGAAATATTGATTTCAGACACTAAAGTATAATGTAATTTAAAGGGAGTATTATAATCAAATATATAAACAGATATAAGTGGATAGTCAGCACATGTTACACAAAGATCAAATTCTTCTGTATTCACAGTGTATACCTCTTAAATTATTTTCATATTTCACAAAATGAATTGATCACTTATGGAATATTAGTAGTATTAATGAGCATCCACTGGGTGTAAAGTAATAAATTGGAAACTTGGCATATAACTGAAAGAGATAGAATCTTTGCCTTATAATAAGTTGGTCAAGGCAAATGATACATGTACCATAAAAATATGATTACAATCTGATGAGAGCAAAACCGAGTAGACAGGTTATGCTGAGAGTGTGGGAGTATTATGCTGACAACATAGGACTATTGTTGATAGTGGGAAATTTTCTAGAAGACAGCATGCTCTGACTTCTTCTTAGGTATATTAATTGTGTTTTATTACAAAGAAAAAGCAAAGGAACTTGAAGAATATAACCAACAGCTTAGTAAAAGTTTAAGAAAAAAGAGAAAATCACATTTGGGAAGCCATAAGGCAGAAACATTGACCAGAAGGGAAAATGTAGATTGAGACATGGAGAAAAGGGAGAACAAAAAAAGAAACTAGAGATAGGAAGTGACAGAATCAGAAGTAGAAAAAGAGAGCAAAAGGATCAACACTAAAACTATGTGCTGTGGAGAGGTAGTTAGCTGAGGATATGCAGCTCATAAGCATGAAGACCCCTAAATGAAAGATTTGCAATTTTCTAAACAGACAAACGGGCTGGATGTGAACACTTTCTGTTGTCTTCCTCCCACCCACTTTTGTAGCTGCAGCCAAAAGTAGAAGGATGAGAATTGAGTTTGGAACTCTATTCTAATCATATTTTTGTCCTGGTGTGTAGGAAGTGTTGGAAATAATAAGATTATTCTTAAGATACCACTCCTTGGCTTTCTATGGAAGAAGTATCATTTCCAGTGTAAGATAACAATCTTTATTCAGAGTTAAAATCCTACCCTGAAGAAACAAAGAATTGGAATCATCATAAAGCACCCTGTTATTGTAAAATATATGATTTTTACTCTAAATTCAGAATGAATATTACATTTTGAGAACTTCATTACTTTGACAAGCACTACTGCAAAAGCAGGTCATTATCTGTGTGTGTGTGTGTGTGTGTGTGTGTGTGTGTGTGTGTGTGTGTGTGTGTCTTTTAAAAGACACTATCAAACCAAGTTAAAGCTACATTAGAATTGAGTAAACTGGGCAGCTTTCATCTGCTGTAGCCCCAATCTATTGACATCTTTACATAGACATGTTTATATGAGTGTGAATTTTAAAAACAAGCTCCCAAGCTGTGCCAGTTTTTGATGCCCATATACCATGTAGCTACAGTCATTGCTATTTAAATAACTGCATTCATTTCAAAGATATCCAAGTAATGCAATTCCCTGCAAAAGCCTTGAAACTGACTAAGCCCTGGATATATCAGCATTTCTAAAGGAAAGAGGTTCAGTTTACCATGCTATTTATAAACATATTGAAAGGGAAAGATTAAAAACAACATTTCAAGTGTCTCCCTAAATTTTATGCCTACCACATCCTTACTCATATTGTAATTAAAAAAAAATGAGTATAAACTGAAAGGATATAATCTACTCATACCTTGATTGAACTAAGGCAGGAAAAAAACAAAGTTCCTGTGATGCTCTGGCCAAATGTGTTGAAGACCACCTGATGAAGCCAGTTATCCTAACAAGACACCCTGTGTGCAATGGCTTTGTCCATATGCCCTTCTAGCTGGCCACTGCCACAAAGCCTTCACAAATGAACCCAATTCTACACTGATTATCTCCCTGGTTATAAATACCAGATTATATTGTCCAACAATATTTTAAAATCTTGATGTAGTTTGATGCTCCCCAAGTAGATCGAACAGTCTTGAAGAAGCTTCCTTTGCAGCCCACCTAGGGCAAAATGTAGTGTTTTATGCACAGAATGTGCTAAATATTTCATTTCAAGCCTGAGTCATTATGCCTAATGTATTTACCAGAGATTTCGTATTTGTCACACAAAGACATTTGACTCAGCCAGTATTGTAACCACATATAGTTTGTTCAGAAACTGAGTATTTTTATAATGGTTGCTGAGTGTAATGAATCTGGGAAGAATTCAAAACCCATATTTTGTACTCACTACAAACCTTTCTAAAGTGAGAAAAAGTGCGTGCTTTTTATATTCAACATTTCCAGAGAGGATCTTTGGGCAAGAAACTATTTCAAGTTTAGGGAGAAATGAAATGAGGGAGAATACATTTGTAAAAGTGACATCACTTATTCTCTCCTTCAAAGCCAGTGGATTTACTGGTTTGAAATGGAGGACAGATGCACTGACAATGACTTTCAAGTCCAAAAATCTACAAGTGGTCTGCTGGGGCAATTTGCAATTGGGACTGTTGAAAAATCTGAATAGCGGCCAAAGACATGACACTTTTAATGCCATACTCATTTCAGCATAGAAGAATTTACTAGATAAGCTCCAAGATTTTGACCTGGCCATAGAGAGTTCAAAGATTTTTTTTTGTATTATTCTGAAAAGGAAATGCATTTTTCACCTTTAAGCTGTTATCTAACCAAATAATTACTGGGAACATAATTAATCAATTGTGTAAATGGTTTCAATGTTTATATTTATCACAATTTCTAAATTTTCTTGGAATTTTTCAGAACTTTAATCAATAGTACCTAGCCAGCAGCAAACTTATGGCTCTTGGAAGGCATGAAGTAGCCACGCTTAACAGTTATTTCTGAAAATAATGCCACATCCTACTTCCAGGTAGCAAGTGAAACTTCCTCCATGATATAATGGCATGAAGATACTTCTTCCAAAATTCTCAGAATGTTTCTCAAAAGGGTAACTATATCTTTCCAACATTCCTAAGCAAATGTTTTTTCCTAGAACCAAGAAAACCAAAGTTTATCATTTCAGTATGGCACATTGGAAAAAGACCTAGGCTAGGAACTCATCACCTTGGTTTCTAATGCAACCTATGAAACAACATTGAACTAAGTCTCAACATCTCTGGGACTGATCTACAATGTTTATAGGCTCACTTAGCTTTACTCATTCTAGTATTATGGAATGAGAAGAGTCTGCAGATCCCTCTATTCTCTCTTGACCATTACTATCATATCAATATATTATTAATGAATGTAGGCCCTGTAGGCCCAGGCATGTTGGCTCATGCTTGTACCCCCGACACTTTGGGAGATAAAGACAGGAGAATTACTTGAGCCCAGGAATTAAAGACCAACCTGGGCAACACAGTAAAACTCTGTCTCTACAATTTTGTTTTTAAATTAGCCAGTGTTGGTGGCATGTGCCTATAGTTTCAGTTTCTCAGGAGGCTGAGGTGGGAGGATCTTTTGAGATTGGGAGGTCAAGGGTACAGTGAGTCATGATCATGCTACTGAACTGCAGCCTGGATGACCGTGCAAGACTCTGCACTGTCAGCTCTATTTGTTTACCTAGCCAAGTATATAACCGAACATTGACAAAATCTATATTAATTTGTATTTATCTGGTTGGAAACAACAAAATATATCTTGAATTAGTTCTTTCATAAGTATGACCTGAGTAAAATCTGAAATACCAGGTAGATCCATCAAGGCACATTTAAAGAAACAGCCTCACAATTAAATTTAATTACTAATAAAAATAACTCAAATCTTTACTGAAGTCTCTCAAACAAATTCAAAGTCAAAATATAAGCAATAGAAGTGTTTCATAAAATGCCTCATTTCAATCTTTTTATTCTCAATAGCTCTTACACACTGAAACCATCCTATAGCACCCCTTTAAATTTCTTTAGACTCAACTGCTAACCAAACGGTATCCCAAAATCCACCCTGTGCAGATCCTCTTCATTTTTCCCCTTTTCCTCTTTTTAACATTCTCATGATTTTGTCTCTTTAACAAGAGATTAAAACCTTTCTTCCAATGTAAAGTAAAAGCCTCTTCTTTCTAATGTTCAGCTCTATCTACCCATGAGCTAAAATCAGGAGCACAAAAGCAAGGAACTAACATAGAAAAATGAGAGTAAATTTTAGAACATGAA
Source organism: Cebus imitator (assembly GCF_001604975.1). NCBI lineage: Eukaryota > Metazoa > Chordata > Mammalia > Primates > Cebidae > Cebus > Cebus imitator. The sequence goes on along the minus strand of NW_016107373.1, from coordinate 7,589,443 downwards.
CAAACAGAGAGAAAAAGAGAGGACTCTATCTCCATAGAGGGGCTAAAAGTGAAAAGTTTGCAAACTTTTATAATTTTACATATTTTATTTTCTATTCCTCAGCACACCTAGGGCCCCCTGAAACTCTGTATGGGGTATTTAGCTGGGCTTCCAGAATAAACTAAAAATTGTAATTTGAATGTAGTCAAGGTATTTTTTTCCATTCTCTGTTTTTGGTTTTTGGTTTTTTTTGTCTAAGCATGTGCATTATTTTCTTCTCTTCATCTCTAGAAACTGTTCTCCATTTTTTTTCATCTATATATGGTAGAAAGTGTGTTCCTCAGTAAGCTCTCCATTTAATATGTTATATACTCAGTTACTCACAGAGCAAGTAATTTCTTTGTAATAAGAAAGGAATCTGATTCAGTGTGTATCAGAAACCATTTCAGTAACTAAAAATGACCAAGGGACTTTTGGGTCTTAAAGTATCATATAGCTTCCTTTGTTATCATTGTTATTTCAGTTGGGTTTTATGCCATTTATGTTTCAGTGGCATGTCCCTTATTGCAAGGTGAGATACTTTAAACACACATTTCACTGGGTGCTGTGGCTCACACCTTCCCAGCACTTTAGGAGGCCAATGCAGGAGGATCACTTGAAGTTCGAAGTTCTGGATCAGCTTGACCAACATGGAGAAACCCCGTCTCTACTAAAAATATAAAATTAGTCGGGCATGGTGGTGTATGCCTGTAATCCCAGCTACTGTACTCGGTAGGCTGAGGCAGGAGGATTGCTTGAACTCAGGAGGTGGAGGTTGCAGCGAGCTGAAATTACGCCATTATGCCATTGCATTCCAGCCTGGGCAACAAGAGTGAAAGTCTGTCTCCCAAAAAAAACCAAGAAACTACATTTCTAGAGAGAAATTTTTAAATCTCTTCATGTTTATCTTTTCACAATATTTTCATATGCTAATTTTCCTAATGAAAATATCCCTTTTTTTGTACCTAGAAAATTGATTACAAATGTGTATTTAAAATTTCGGTGTGCTCAATGAATAGAAGGAGCAACCGAGAGGACTTACCCAAGAACACGAGCTGCTAAGTGTGAAGGAAGAACACATAATTTTATCTCCCCTTTAGTGTTCATTTAATTTTACCCTTGGGCCTATTCGGTGTCAGAGTGAACCTGTTCCATACATTGAAGAAAAACTAAACTTAGGGTTGGCTAGGTTAGAGTTATTTAATTTTCAGAAGAAAGCGGAAGGTGGAACCAGCAGCCTTGAAATTTAATGTGCTAGCTAAATTGGTTTTTAGGGTAAGTCATAGTTATATGACCCAAAGAATTCATAGCAATGTGGATTTTCTTTGTGTCTTACTGCCTCGGGTAGTAGTGATTTTTTTCTCCATAGCTTTAACGCTACATAAATGGTTTTACAATAACCTTCAATCAGATACCTTCATTCCAGGTGTTTAGGAAAAATTCATACAGAGTGTAAAACTGGATTTGAGCTTTCTTTAGTCAAACATATTTGCCAAGATTTTGCATTAAAACCTTATATCTCAATAAAGAAGGCAGACAAAAGGAGAAAAGATCATGGTACCTAATTTGATCAAAATGAGGCAGGAGAAGAGATGGACAAAGATGGGGCCTAAAGTGTTAACTACACTGACTACAGAGTCCGGCAAAGCCACAGGGCAGAAGCAAGCAGGCTGTGTAAGTTTTCTCCCTGGTCAAGCTGTATTCAGTATTGACTTCTTAACAGAGTCGGATTCCTTAGAGATCCCAGATCAGATTAAGCAAGTGTACAATCAAGGCCAAATACACACTTGAGAAGTACACATCAGAACGTGCAGGAGGGTATGGCAAGGCTCAGGGTTAGCAGCTGAAGAAGGAAGAATTTCTTCAGACAAGTCAAGAGAGGCAAAGCAGTAGCATCCAAACATACATTAGTTGGCTAGGGCTGCCAAGTTTGGAAAAGTCTGTCCTAGAGTGAAGAAGCACTGAAGTATTTTGGCTGGGGCAGGAGGCTTTAGAAGTGTTAGAATGACCAGTAGGTCTCAGTCATTTAAAGTATTAGATGTGACAGGCTGTTCCTGCCAGCAATAAACAAGAAAAGTAATGGGCTGACAGCTACAGGTCCTAGACTAGCTAGATTAAAGGCTGTGGATACTCATGAATGGGTTTAATATGTAGCACCACAGTGCTTTATGTTGTACCATTTAAAATAATTGTAATTTTCACTTTTTGACTAGCAATCATAGGGTTTTTATCACTACATATGTTGTAAAATCTATGGCGATTTTTCTAAAAAAATGTTTTCCACTTGTTATATATATATATTCTCTGGTCCTGAAACCTTAAGAACAAGATGCTGCTCCTCCCTGATTCAACCCACAAACTGCCAAATTAGCCTGAAAAGCCTCTCTCATTCTGTTTCTTGTAAATTCCTCTTTAGAATTTGATTTTCCCTTCAAAATAGAAATGGCAAGAATTCCCCAAAACAGACTGGCTGTGGTACAGCCAACCCTCTGCTTCTTTCCTGATCTGGGTTCAGAAAGCTCTCTGGTTGCCTCCACATTTCTTCTAAGTCACACTGATTATTTGCTGTCATCTTCATTTTTTCATATTCCGTTTGGATACTAGAAGGAAATTTATACTGACTTAAAGGATTCCCGATGAGTAGTAAACACAATATTTGGTTTCTTAAAAGCTCAAGATTTGCACCAATGTAAAGAAGAATTTGAAAAAAGGGGGTATTAAAAGTTCATAAATAGGCCTAGTTCTTCTTATTAGAGCTAAATGAGATATTATGTGTATCCATGAAAATGTTAGTAAATACAAAAGATAAAGCTTATAAGCTACATGAATAAACAATATTTTCAATTATCTTGTCTGTAAAATGAATACGACATTAACTTGATTCAAGGAGTGGATGAGAAGGTTAAAAATAATTTATGTGACACGTAAAATGCAATGCAAGTGCGAAGCTCTCTCTGGTTTGCTGTTTAAACAGGAGACTACTGAATGTTAGGTAGACTGAGGACAGATACAGAAAATTCAATTATTTAATGTAGAAAAATATAAATTCAGAGGGCCTAAACTAGACCTACTGAATCAAAAGTTCTGTGGAGAAGACCTGAGAAACTGAATTTATTTAAAAGTGATTCAGGCAATTCTGATAGATGGCCAAATTTGGATTTTAATAAATAAAAACATTAAAATTGCTGATATTTGGGCAAGAGAAAAAAATTAAAAGCATCCAAATAGGAAGAGAATAAATCAAAATACCTCTCTTCACTGCTATGATTCTATAATTAGAAAACCCCATGGACTTCAGCAAAAGGCTCTTAGAAATGATAAATTACTTCAGTAACATTTCAGGATACAAAGTCAGTGTACAAAAATCAGTAGCATTTCTATACACCAATAATGTCCAAGCTGAGAGCCAAATCAAGAAGACAATTCAATTTCCAAGTTATAAAACATAGAAATACAGCTCAGCCAGGAGATGAAAGATTCTTATAACAATAATTACAAAATACTGCTGAAAGAAATGAAAGTCAACACAAATGAAAAAAATTCTGTTTTTGTATAGGAAGAATCAATATTTTTTAAATGGCCATACTGCCCAAAGCAGTTTACAGATTGTTATTCCTATCAAACTACCAATGACATTCTTCACACAATTAGAAAAAACTATTTTAAAATTCATATAGAACCAAAAAAGAACCCAATAGACAAAAGCAATCCTAAGCAAAAAGAACAAAGCCAGAGGCATCACCAGACTTCAAACTATACTACAAGGCTACACTAACCAAAACAGTATGGTATTGGTATAAAAATAGACACATAGGCCAATGGGACAGAATAGAGAACACAGAAATAAAGCCATACACCTACAACCATCTGATCTTTGACAAAGTCACCAATAACAAGCAATGAAGAAAGAACTCTCTATTCAATAAATGATGCTGGAATAACTGGCTAGCCATGTGCAGAGGATTGAAACTAGACCCCTTCCTTTCACTGTATACAAAAATTAACTCCAGATGGATTAGAGACTTAAATAAAACACCTCAAACTACACAAAAATTAAAATTAAAAATTAAAACACCCACCCCCCCACACACACCCCCTAGAAGAAAATATAGGAAATATTATTCTGGACATTGGCTTTGGTGAACAATTTGTGACCAAGTGTCCAAAAGCAATTGCAGCAAACTAAAAAAATAAAGGGGCACCTAATTAAATTAAAGAGCTTGTGCACAGTGAAAGAAACTATCAATGGAATAAGAAGACAAGGCCAGGCGCAGTGGCTCACACCTGTAATCCTAGCACTTTGGGAGGCCAAGGGGTATGGATCACCTGAGGTCAGGAGTTCGAGATCAGGCTGACCAACATGGAGAAACCCCATCTCTACTAAAAATACAGAATGAGCCAAGCATGGTGGCACATGCCTTTAATCCCAGCTACTCAGGAGGCTGAGGCTGGGGCACACCTTGAACCTGGGAGACGGAGGTTGCGGTGAGCTGAGATCACACCATTGCACTCCAGCCTGGGCAACAAGAGCAAAATTCCATCTCAAGAACAAAAAAAAGAAGAAGATAACCACAACCTACAGAATGGGAGAAAATACTTGCAATCTGTGCATTCAACAAAGGTCTAATATCCAGAACCTAGAAGAAGCTTAAATAATTCAACCAGAAAAAAGCAAACAACCCCATTATAAAATGGGCAAAGGACATGAACAGATACTTCTCAAAAGAAGACATTTTATGGCCAACAAATATATGAAAAAATGCTCAACATCACTAGTCACGAGAGAAATGCAAATCAAAACCATAATGATATACTATCTCACACCAGTCAGAATGGCTATTACTAAAATTCAAAAAATCAACAGATTATGGTAACAAAAAATTATCAAGATTATGAAGGCAAGACAACACATCCATTACTGGTAGGAATGTAAATTAGTCCAGCCACTGTGGAAAGCAGCATGGACATTTTTCAAAGAATTTAAAAGAGAACTACCATTTGACCCAGCAATTCCACTACTGGGTATATAGCCAGAGAAAAATAAATCATTATATAAAAATCATCTGCACTCATATGTTCATCACAGCACTATTCACAATAGTAAAGATATGAAATCAACCTAGATGCCCGACATGGGTGGACTGGACAGAAAAAATATGGTACATATACACTGTGGAATACTACACAGCCATAAAAAGAACAAAATCATGTCCTTTGCAGTGAGATGAATGGAACTGGAGGCCATAACCCTAAGCAAATTAATGCAGGAACAGAAAATCAAATACTATATATTCTCACTTATAAGTGGGAACTAGACACTGAGTAATCATGGACATAAAGATAGCAACAATAGACACTGGGGACTACCACAGAGGGGAGGGTGGGAAGGGGGTGTGAACTATAAAACTACCTATTGTGTACTATGGGCACTACCTGAGTGACAAGATAATTTATACCAAATCTTAGCAACATGCAATTTACCCTGTAACAAACTGTAACAAACCCACACATGTACCACTTGAACCTAAAATTAAAAAAAAAGAAAACCCTGCTGATATTAATATCAATTTTAACCACTATTTTTTACTTTTCTTTTATGGTATGTCTGGCAATTTGCTATTCACAATATATGCCATAGTCTCACAATAATATTAGAAAGAAAGATTAATGCTACATTAAAAAAAAAAGTTAACCATTTGTATTAGTACATTTTCATGCTGCTGATAAAGACATACCTCAGACTGGGTAATTTATAAAAGAAAGAGTTTTAAAGAATTCACAGTTCCACATGATTGGGGAAGCCTCATAATCGTGGTGGACGGCAAAAGGCACATGTTTCCTGGCAACAGGCAAGACAGAATGAGAGCCAAGCTAAAGAGGAAACCCCTTATAAAACCGTAAGATCTCCTGAGACTTATTCACTACCAGGAGAACAGTATGGGGGAAACCGTCCACATGATTTAATTATGGGAATTATGGGAGCTACAATTCAAGATGAAATTTGGTGGGGACATAGCCAAAACATATCACCATTTTAGAAAGAAAGGTTAATCCCATTTGACAGATTGGGAAATACTGGCACAAAAATGAAGCCCCTCATCCAAATTGACAGAGTGAGCAGTGGCAGTTAGTATTGACTTCCAGGTCTCCTTGATTCCTAATCCAGTCCAGCAATCTTAACCAGTGCAATATACTGCCCCTTTAAAAACACTGTGAATAAACTCTTCTAATTTATTTCCTGTGGAATTCAGTAGTCTCATAACAACTAAGCCATTTGAGTACATCTTCTTTGTATTTCGAGCAATGGGTAGAAATATGCTCCAACCTGCAAATCTATCTGAAACGCTGGATAGGATGCCTATAATTCCTCTTTCTGTCCCATTTATAGTGCCAACATGTATTTAGCTTTTAAAATTGCATACACATTACAGAGTTTACTACAAAACTTTAAAAATAATAAAATATTCACAAAACCTTTGCATCTTTTTTGTCTGATGTTTAGATACATAAACGGTAAAGGCCCCTTTCCATCTAGAAAGCTACTTATCACCATAAGAATCTAATGCTTCCAGGCACTGTTTTCTGGTTTTGATTTCTTGGCTTCCATTTTAACTGACTCACCAGATACAAACACAGGTCTGGAGATGATATGAACTTAGAATAATATTTGAGAGATTAGTTATAGTCACCAAGGGGATTGATTAACCTTGCGTTCATAAAGATGCTCATTAGGCTTCTGTTACCAGAGACCCAAAAATGCAGTGGCTTATACAATACAGAGGTTTATTCACAACTTACTTGGCCCTTCAAACCTATTACAGAGGGCTTAAGATATCAAGGATCTCCTTAGTTCCTTCTATTTTTTGGTCTTTGCCTTCCTTGACATACAGTGTGCAGATTACAGTTTAAGGATTCTGGGTCTTGCAGACAGGCCAATGTAAAAAGAAAAAGGGCGTGAACCTCTCTTTTTTAAGGCCATGACCCACAAGTTGCTAATCATTTTTGCTCATATACCACTGAATAGAACCCAGTCATGTAGCCACATCTAGGTACATGGGAGATTGTGCAATATGAACTTGGATATGCAGCCATGTGCTAGGGTAGGACTTATATGTAAGAATGGAGTGGGCATGACAAGGGAGGCCATTTGCAGCCTCTGCCACCGTCTTGAAGATCCCCATTGTTTTGATGGTAAACATTTGTAGTATTCAGAATTGATGCAGGTTAATTTTTTTCCACCTTCATGCTAACACTTGACCTATCTAATCCCCAGTTAGAATTTCAGAAATAAAATCTATTCAGAATAAGTCAAAGCTTAGAATGAAATTCTAAAAGCATTGACCAGTGTTTCTTCTTTGACTGTGTCATCTCTCCAGGTATAATGAAGTCCTGATAGATGAGAGGCTTAAAATAATCAGATTTTTTTAGGAAGATACTCGTCCTATCGACGTAGTGTTGCTTCAGTGCCTTCTGTGAAATTAAGCAAATGTCTCATACTGAAAGCAGCAAGATAAATAAATAAATAAAAATTGAAAGGGCATTCATTCAATAAATATTAGGGAGCTCTTAACTGTACACATAACTAGCTACATAGTCATGGACTATAGCAAGATAGTTTGTGGGCCTTAGTGTTGCAGGCGGAAGAAAGACCTCCTGAATATATTAGCTCTTAATCACCAGAACATGTGAATGTGTTAGGTTATATGGCAAAGACCAATTAAGGCCACAGATGGAATTCAGGCTGTTCATCAGCTGACCTTGAGATGGTGAGATTATATTGTACTGTTTCGGTGGGCCTAATGTAGCCACAAGGGTCCTTCCAAGAGGAAGAAGAAAGCAGAAGACTCAGAATTGGAAAATATGAAGATGCTACACTGCTGTCTTTGAAGACAGAGGAAGGGACCACAGGCCAAGAAATGCAGGCAAACTGTATGAGCTAAAAAATGCATGGAAGCATGTTCTCCTCCAGAGCCTCCAGAAAGCAAAGCGGCTCTGCCAACATCTTGATTTTAGTCCAGTGACACCTTTTGGACTTCTAAACTCCAGAATGATAAGGAAATGAATATGTACTGTTTTAAATTACCATGTTTGTGGTAATTTGTTATAGTAGTAATATGAAATTAATATCTTAATTTTATATTCAATTATATTAATCATAGATTCAAGTATTTTGCTATATATATGTTTGATGATTGAAATTATCTCTGTGCTAGCATAATAAATACTCCATCTCATTTAATTCTCTTGACTCTATGAAGTGGGTATTGAAGAAAACCCAGGATTAAGGAAGTTAAGTAACTTGGTAAATGTTACATACAAATTGGTGGAGAAAATATTCAAATATTGTCTGAAAGACTATGATTAAGGCATAGTCCTTGTCTTCAAAGAAGTTAGGGATTTCTGATTTATTTAATTTATTTATTTATTTATTTATTTATTTATTTTAAGATGGAGTTTCACTCTGTTGCCCAGGCTGCAGTGCAGTGACGTGTTCTCAGCTCACTGCAACCTCTGCCTCCTCCCACCTCAGCCTCCTGAGTAGCTGGAATTACAGGTGTCTGTCAGCACACCTGGCTAATTTTTTTTTTTTTAGCAGAGGCAGGGTTTCACCACGTTGGTCAGGCTGGTCTTGAACTCCTGACCTCAAGTGATTCACCTGCCTCAGCCTCCCAAAGTGCTGGGATTATAAATGTGAGCCACCGTGCCTGGCCTGAGTTATTATCATTTTTGAATACTATGTTGGAGTTGGTAAACTTTTCTAAAAATAGTAACCCAATGAACATTTGAGGTTTTCTAGGCCAAGTGTTCTCTGTTGCAGCATTCAACTTTGTCATAACATGAAAGCTCCTGGAGACGCTATGTAAATCAAAGAGGATGGCTATTTTCCAATAAAACTTTATTGAGAACAATAGGTGGTAGGCCAGAATTAGCTAATGGGCATAGCTTACCAACTGCTCTAGTATAAAAGAGCTTAGATATAGGGATTTCTTTGGTGAAGTTGTTTAGCTGCATGAAGATAATTTGCTGTGCATAGGCAAAAACTATTCCTGGAAGGTATAATTCATAATGAATTGTAGCTTTTAAACTAGCGCTTTTTCATTGGCTAGTCCCTTTTTAAGCTGCTTCCTCCAACTATTATATATATACACAGCAAATTTCCTGCTCTTCTTACATTTATCAAGTCTTCTTAGTAAGATCTACTCTTACCCACTCACCTGAAATTACAACTTTTCCACCATCACTGCCTGAACAATCCCCTTTATGCTCTTCTAATTTTTTCTCCCTAGCTATTACCTTATGAAATATAGTATGTTTATTTATTTTATCTACAATTTAATGCCTGTCTTCCCCTGATAAAAATGATTTTTGACTATTTTTACCTAACATATCACAGATGCCTAATATACCTGTTATATAGCACACTCTCAATAAATATTTGATGACTAAATATTGTCCATGGTATCTTGTTTTTCATTAGGCCCAAATTATAAAGCATTAATTTTCTTACACTTAAAGTGTATAAGTGACCAGAAAACTTTACTTAGTATTAAATTTCATTTTTCATTGAGGTATTGCACTTTTTCTTGTTCAACACAAACATGATTTTGACTAACCTAATGAACCATTTTCCATTCTAAGAGAGGTGAGGTTGTATATTTATATCTCTAAATTCACCCTCCAATACAGTTCCAAATACTTGTTGAACATGATTTTGATTAACCTAATGAACCATTTTCCATTCTAAGAGAGGTGAGGTTGTATATTTATATCTCTAAACTCACCCTCCAATACAGTTCCAAATACTTGTTGCTTTTCTTCCCAGACACTTGCACATCAGTGGTCATAAAGCACTTTGAAAATATTTCAGAAACAAGTGGCTATTTAAATTCAAGCTCCAATATGATAATGAATAAAAGGAGAGACTTTGCAAGACACAAGTGAAAGATAGAGCATGCTTGTGTTTATCCTAGAGCTGTATTTTGATTCCTATAATGATTAATGATGCAATAATATAATAAGAATTCAGTGGCCATGAGGCAGTGGCATTTGCAAATAAAGAATGAGATCGGAAAGTAATCAGCAGCAACTCCGAACTTAGTTAAGGTTCCAAGTTATGCACAATTTTTTATATCATGTTAGTTCATTTCCTTTCATATTACTACCCTAAATCATTTTGCTCTAAGGAAGAAAGAACAGCTGAGTTGAGTATGAAGATTAACGGGCAGTGTACCTATTCCTGTTTGCTAGGATGAGCACCTAAAGTTTAGAAAGCAGATCAGAACTTCTTGGGTTTGCAAATTGGACTGGAAAATTGCCTAAGAACAGGTTTTTTGCTAAGCATACATCCTACCCTAGTCAAACTGCAAATAATGCAAAGCTGGTCTTTATTAAATCACATACAAGCTGTGAAGAGAACGCAAAGACATAACTAGAAATCACTGCCAATTGAAAGAAACTAAGCATTCAATTAAGTTGAAAGCCTGATTACTTGAATGTGGGCTATTTATTAATTCAAAGTATGCTCCTCTGGGCTGTTGACTCTCTCTTGATATTAGCTCCTTTTGGACATCTTAGTACTGTATTTCTAACCTCTTGACTTTTCCATCCAGATATCTTGCCTAAAGGCCACTAATATCATAAACCCAACATACCCAAAATAGAATGTGTTACATTTCTTTTAATATGCCTGTTAATAACAACAGTCTCACAGATTTAATTCATTCTGCACCTACCTTATCTAAACTGGTTATCTAAATCACATAGATTCTATATTCTCAGTGCCCTTCTCATTTTTTCATTCTCACCCACATTACCCTAATACAGGTCTGTGGAACACTTCTACTTTGTCATTGTAATAGCCTTCTCACTGGTCTACTGCTTTCTTTCTCTCCAAGGCAACATCCTACAACCAGATTAATCTTCCTAAATTACAGCTCTGACAATAACCTGCTCGCACACTTACCAGCTCTTCAGTATCTACTAAATTAGGGATGAATTTCTTGTCTTTTTATTCAAGGCCTCCAAGATATTGTTAAACTACCTTTCCAAGAGTATCTACAAGGTGATGCCAAACAGATCAAACTGTGGCCAAAACCCACTTACCTATTCATTAACCTCATAGGTGAATCTCTTTGTTAACACATTTCTAATGTCTTTAAAATGCTGCATCCTACCTCTGTTAAACATTCTTTCTTCTTCATTAGCTTTGTCTTATAGTCTTGCCTTTTTCCCAGCTAGAATAAGGACTATTATGCTTCATCCATTTTTGTTTCTTGTACCTTGCACAGTGAACCATATATAGTAAGTGCTCATTACATGCATGTGGAAATAAGTTAAAACCAGAAATATAAATAAGGATATTACTAAAAGCTTCTGAAAGTCAGTTAATTATTTGTGGTTTACAGTCTTTTAAAATTTTATTTTCAATATCTGTTTAACACCATTCTGAAAATTCTGTAAACAATATATATGTAACAAAGAAGGTCAAAAGTATTAAAATTAGTCGAGTAGCAAAAGAAAATTTGTGATATAGAAAAAAATGAAAGTTTCTTTAGGAACACATTAAATAACAAGACAAAGCTATGTATCTATTAATGGCTGTAAATTGGAAATGGTGATAAATATAAATGTTATGGTGAGATACCTATAACTACTGTAAAGGGAATGGAAATATCTGTTAGTTATACTATTGACAAATACAGATATTGCTAATACTTCTGTAATTTGTCACCAACATTTATAGATTATAGTTTTGTCAGTTCCATCGACAACCAAAAAATATTAAAGAAATACTAAGTTTCAGTTAGAAGTTAATAAAAATAAGGATGTAAATTTTTCATCCAAGTTCAGGAACCAATTTCTCTACTTTTGAGACCTTTCAATATTAGATCTTTTAACCAGAAACATTATCTTCTCAATCATCTAATACTGCAGTTGCATCTGTTACAGCATTTGCACATAATATTAGTTGTTTAACGGAAAATTTTATAACATATTTTAAAGAATATTAACATTATTTGCAATGACTTCCAAGTCCTCCTGAGTCACTCTAAAATATCACAAAGCAGTCCAGGCTCCTGCTCGTAATCCCAGCACTTTGGGAGGCCAAGGCAGGCAGATCACTTGAAGTCAGGAGTTTGAGACCACACAAACTGGATGTGGCGGTAGGCACCTGTAATCCCAGCTACTCAGGAAGCTGGGGCAGGGGAATTGCTTGAGCCCAGGAGGTTGAGGTTGCAGTGAGCCAAGATCACACCACTGCACTCCAACCTGGGTGACAGAGCAAGACCCCATCTTAAAATATAAAATAAAATAGGCCAGGAACAGTGGCTCATGCCTGTAATCCCAGCACTTTCGGAGACTGAGGCAGGCGGATCACCTGAGGTCAGGAGTTCTAGACCAGCCTGGACAACATGGTGAAACCCTGTCTCTACTAAAAATACAAAAATTAGCCAGGAATAGTGGCAGATGCCTATAATCCCAGCTACTCGGGAGGATAAGGCAAGAGAATCACTTGAACCCAGGAGGCGGAGGTTGCAGTGACAGGGCAAGACTCCAACTCAAAAATAAAATAAAATAAAATAAAATAAAATATCACAAAGCAATCTACTTCACTCAAACACCTAAAATCTACAAATATGGACTATTTCTGAGAGGATAAAATTTCATATTTCTTTCATCCTGCAAAGAATTTTATTTCCAATTACAGTCACATTCTGAAGATCTGGGTGGATCTAAGATTTAGAGGAAAGTATTCAAGTCATGATAAGTAGTATACATTTTTTTCCATGGACTACTTTCTCCTAAAGTTGCCTCTAATAGATGCTTGGCAAAAGTATCTCAAATGTAGAAACGGAAATAGTGAAGCTGTTAATATTGTTTTCAGTGGGCTTTAAATCCAATGATTGGTATGTTTATAAGAAAAACAGAAGGTGCACCAAAGCACGTAGAGAAAAGCAGGTCATGTAATGGAGGCAGAGATCAGAGAGATGCAGGTATAAACCAAGAAATGCCAAGGATTGCCAGAAACCAGCAGAAGCTAGCAAGAATCAAAGAAAGATTATTCCCTAGGACCCTCAGGGAACAACATGCTGCAGGCAGCTTGATTTTAGACTTGCAGACTCCAGAAATGTAAAAGAGCAAATTCCTCTTTTTTTTTTAAGCCACCCAGTTTGTGGCAATTTGTTACAGCAGCCCAATAAAAAAAGTATACTACTTAATGTTTTAAAAAACAAGGATCATGGGAAATTATTAACTCTTTTAAGATACTTTTTCTTACTTTTGTTTTATTTTATTATTACTTTTAGAAGAATGCAACATTTATTTGGGAGGAGTGTGGGGAGCAGGAGGAGCACAGACATTTAAGGAAATCTCTGCAAGTCACTGCTAAGCTAATGGAACAGTCATTTCAATGGACATGCATGAAAAAATATTCAGTCTTTAAAAAATAAACTTAAGCTTACAAAACAAACTACTGGCCACAAGTAGCAACCAAAACCCAGAAAAAAGGAGAGAATCTGATTTCTGAACATACCTTATTACACTATTTAAAAAAAATCCTGTTTTTGACAAAAACTTACAATGTATTTTGCTAGATAATATTTGTGGGTTATTGTATAAGTCCATTCTCATGTCACTAATGAAGACATACCCCAATGCTGGGTTATTTATAAAGGAAAGACATCTAATTTACCTACAGTTCAGCATGGCTGAGAGGCTTCAGGAAACCTACAATCATGGTGGAAAGGGAAGCAAGCATGCCCCTCTTCACATGGTGGCAGGAAGGAGAAGTGCTGAGCAAAATGGAGGAAGCTGCTTATAAAACGATCAGATTTCATGAGAACTCATGATCACCAGAACAGCATGAGGGAAATCACCTCCATGATTCAATTACCTCACACTAGGTCTCTCCCATGACACATGAGATTATGGGAACTACAATTCAAGATAAAATTTGGGTAGGGACACAGCCAAACCATCTCAGTTAAAATTTTTAAAGATATTTTGAATAAAAATTAAATAGCTCAGATATTAATACCACAGATGTTTCACTCCAAACCTACATGTATTTTCAAATGTATAGCATACCAGATAAAAGCTTAGGCAGTATAGCCAAATAGAACTGGATTTAAATTCAGGTTTGACCTCTTATTATCTGAGTCCATGGGTAAAAGAACTGACACCATTAAGCCTCAGTTATTCATTCACAAAATGGATAAATAATAATAACTACCTCATAACATTCTGGTAATTAAAAGAGATAATGCATATGTCTCTCAATTACTGGTACATAATAGGCACTCTATAGATGTTAGCTGCCAGTGATGTTATAATTATTATTATGTATTATTATTTTTTCATGGGAAAACTTCCTTCTTGAAAAGTCCTTAGTATCCCATAAAATTGGAACTTCCATCAATACTTTTCTTCCCTTTGACAGGGAGAAAACTACTCCATAGGCTGAAAATTGATTCATCTTCCAGAACTGAAGCCATGATATAGTAACAATGCACCCACTAAACCTCAGGGGTACAAAACATCAAGGATTAGTTTCTTATCCATCTTATATGACTGTTGCAGATCAGCAGGCCATCAGAAACTGGGTCCACTCAACATGGCCATTCCCACAGTTGTCCTCTTGCCCTTGCCCTCACCTATGACTGACAACCTGGCTACCCCAACAAATCCCCACATGTAGAACATCATGGGACCCTGTATTTGCATATTAAAGGACTAGGGTAAGAAGGCTAGTTTTTTTTTTCTTTTTTTTTTTTTGCAGGCTACGTGAATGACATGCCTGTCAAACCAATCTCCTGAGCCAAACACAAATCAGACACCACCTCCATACACCTGGTTAGCTTCTGCCCCACTTGGGGTCTCTTCTCTCAGCTTTGGAGCTCCCCCCAACTCCGTACAGAGGAGCTTCTTCCTTCTTTCTTCTCCCTTCTTTCTTGCCTATTAAACTCTCTGCTCCTTAAAACCACTCCATCGTTGTTTTTCCCAATTTGATGCAAGACAAAGAACTTGGTGTTACTCCATTCATCAGAGCCGTATCACTAGGGCAGCACTCGGAACTTAGGCCACCTCAAGTCTCTGTTCTCCAAATTCCAGTGCAGTGCTTCCCAGCTGCCACAGCCAATGCTCAAGTGGACCTGGTGCAGGTGAATTGTGCCTTGAATCTCACCTAGATGACACTCTGGACTTTGGACTTTTGAGATGGTGCTGGAATGAAATAGGACTCTGAATTTATTGGAACACAATTAATGTAGTTTGCATACAAGAAAGACAAAAGTTTTAGGGGCTGGGGCAGAATGCTATGGTATGAATATGTCGCCAAAAAAGCATGTTTTGGAAACTTAATCCCCAATGCAACTGTGTTGGGAGATGGCACCAGATGAGAGGTGACAAGGCCATGATGGCAGATGAGAGGTAACAAGGCCATGACGGCAGAGTAAACTGATGCCATTGTTGGAGTGGTGTATTATCACCATGGCCAGTTCCTTATACAAAGGTGAGTTTGGCCCCCTTTGCCTCTCTCACTCTCCTTCTTTTTACCCTTCTCCTGTGGCATGACACACAAAGTAGGCCCTCACCAGAGGATAGTTCCTTGACCTTGGATTTCCAAGCTCCAGAACCACAAGTTAATACATTTTTGTTCCCTAGAAATTGGAAGATTTATACTCTGGTATTCTGTTACAACAGCACAAACAAGACTAAGAAAACCATGGTATAACTTGTTATTGGTCCATAGATTTTACTGAGCGAGTATAATTTATTCACGTTTACTCTTCTCCCTCTTAGAATAAAACACCTGGAGAGTCCCTGTCTCTGCCTAAGAAGGCATCTGGATTTACTTATCTGCTTTGCCTTTGCCTGAATGACTAACTCAATTCAGAAGAGAAAGGAATCAAGTCTATGGTCTATTATCTAATTCAGCTTTATAAATAACAAGGCATATGTTTTGATCCCTATGTAACTCCAAAGACAATTTCTCCATTTGTTAAATGTCTGATGGTAAAGAGACTACTAATTAATAAATGGGATTCTTCAAAAATTCCAATATTTGAGGGAGCACATAATTCTTGGTATTTTTTGCCAAAAATCTATAACATGAATTTAATTATCAGAAACATGTGTAATGTTGCATTTTTAAAAGATGATTGTTACAATAAGTTATATCTCCTTTTAGTTACATCTAAGTTGTATCAGTTAAACATATATTCCTTTAGAATATTCGATTTAATATTATCATTTCCTTCAGTGATTTTCTCCAAACAGTGATAGAAGTACTTCTTGATAAACAGAATATAGAAAACTTTTTGACCGCACCTCAATCATACTGATACCTACAATAAAGTCTTGGCTCCAAGGGAGCGCAGCTCTAATTTGTGAAGCATGTCCTGTTTGGAAAGTAACAACAAGGTTGTGAGTAGCAATAGTAATACTCACTATCAAAAAACAACAATTTTAGGTATCTTTCTTTTGGATTTCTGTGATTTAAATCATCTAATTTCTTCATAGTCTGCACTCATTCCCTTTGACCAGCAATCAACTGTGACCATTCCAAAGATCGCAATGCTGACTTTCAGGGCAATACTTCTTAAAATATTCCGAACAGCAACAAAGTTTGCAACCACCACCACCAGTGCAGAGTCCTTTGGGATGATGAGGACAAGATCTGGACAGTTGTCTCATTTCCCCACCAAAAAACATTTGCAAAAGGAAATTTACCAAGAGCTGGGGCTACTTTAGCTCTGCCCTTGCTTATTCTGTGCTCTGTGGACCCAGACCCACACCCATAACACATTCCATTCCCATATCTTGATTTTCTGAGTGGTTGAGCAATCTGCAGTTGTAAGACGAGGCTTTCTGCAATGGAAACAAACCATTGTATTTCTCTTTGCTACTTGTCATTAATTGTTTTCCTTCCCTTAAGACTGTCTTTCTTTAAAACAACTGCAATTTATTCCCTTACTGCCTAATTGTTGTTATCATCTCCCCATCATGAACCATTTGTGAGTTCTGCCTTAGGTAGTCCATAAATCCATTCACATCTTCATTTAGGTACTCTTTCTTTTTTCTTTTTCTGTTTTGCTTGTGGTGTATCATTTTCAAGGGACAGCCTGTTGGATTTAGTTGTGTGTGCTTTGGTAGATTTTGTCCCTCAAAGGTCTTCTTTTTCATATCCTCTCACAATGTTGGAGGCAAGGGTCTCCTGTTATGTGTGGTAGTAACTTGTGCCCACCTGGTCACCGTTTCATTGGAGGTACCTTATCAGTTATGCCTGAACCCCCTAGACCAGTCAGCAAGGCAGAACAGCCTGTCCCCCTATGGCAGCAACAGCACTCAGCACTAGAAGTAGGAATTTCTTGTTACATTTTTGTGACCTTTTTGTATAAAATTATTTCAAAATAAAATGTTATAAAACAATAAATACCAAATAAATAAAATTTAAAAGATAATTCGCCAATTTTGAGGAGGAAAAACTTGAACAGAAACACTCTCAATTTCCTTGCCAAAACCTTTGCTTTCCCAGAAGTACTGTGTTCATTTATTCAAGGTATTACCCATTCTCATACAACTAAATCTAAAACCCTGAGCATATTTTGCGGTTG
Source organism: Cebus imitator (assembly GCF_001604975.1). Classification (NCBI taxonomy): domain Eukaryota; kingdom Metazoa; phylum Chordata; class Mammalia; order Primates; family Cebidae; genus Cebus; species Cebus imitator. The sequence goes on along the minus strand of NW_016107373.1, from coordinate 7,571,810 downwards.
GTCTTGTTGGATTATCCTTGCCTTTTTTCTGTTTTCTTTGGATTAGCCCTGGGCATTGGTTATATTTCTAAGGCTTCTAGTTAGGCTAAGTGAATTATACACTACTGGAATTTATTTGCTGAAAGAGAAGCAAAATTGCATCCAAAACAAATATTCTCTGATTATGTTACAATATCAGTATACACATTAAAATGGAAATTTTCTCTTCATGAACTCAAAGAAAAAATGTAATTATTATTATGATACCATTTAGTCATTGTGTCTGCAAATAAAACTAGGATTCTGAATTGAATCCTAATCCAAAAAAATATTGCATGGGTACTTGACAAAGTTTGAAATAAAACTGCATAAATGTTAATTTCCTAGTTTTGAAAATTAGATTTATATAAAATGTTATCATTTGGAAGAGCTGAATAAAGGGTATATAGGAATTCTGTGTTCTATTTTTTTTCAGAAAAATAAGCAGATAGCAAATGTATTTCCATTCAATATCTTAAAAATATTGCGACAGCTTCTATACTGAAGATAACAACTCTTTTGATGAAACAGTCAATAATTAGAGAACCAGAGTTCCAATGAGCTTATTCAGACATTTGCAGTATCAAAAGAGGACATATGGTTGATCTGGTCTTTACCTGGCCTATATGAGCATGAACAGAGACTCTTATAACACTTCACGAACACACACAAATCACACACAAACTGCTTATCTATAAAACAAGCATTTATGACATTCCCATTCCTAAAATACATACCAACAAAAAAAACAATGTCTCCAGTTTTCATTAAGGAAAAAGGTCCAAACACCTAACGGCTGATTTCAAAGCTTTGCATAACCTCACTCCTTTTCTGCCTCCTTCTTGTAACTTCTCACATGAATCCATTTTATTTGCTATTGTCAAAATGTTCCACACGGGGATACCTCTGCCTGGTGCTGATCCCTCTCTCTAGAATCTCATTCACTCCAATGGCATTAACTAAGTACCACCTAAGGTTCATGTAACACTTATACCCCTAACTGCAACCCAGTTTTTAGTTCTGAGCTCCAAATCATGTTTTCAAATGTTTACTGGCCATCTTCAGTTTGATGTCTCAGTTCTTCAAAATTCATACAGATCTCACATGAGTAACGACTTTACCTACCATCCAAACACAATTAGTGAATGAAACTACACTTCAGTAATTTCCTCAAGAAATCGTTTCAACCTTAATTCGCCTTTCCCTTGCCACCTAATACATAATCTGTGCTGTATCTTTTGAATTTGTAACCTGATAATCTTGAGTTCAACCACTTCTTTCTCTTCTTACTCTAATGCTCTAAACAGCCACTTTTATCAGCCAGATTATCCTAGCAGCCTCAAATGCAACCCAGCACATCCTAGTCTCCACACTAGAACCAAAATAACTATCTAAAATGCAGATATGATAATTAAAAGAGCCACATTAAACTCTTGTTCTTACAATGAAACACCAAATCCTTAACATGACTTCTAAATCTCTCTGCAATCTGGCTAATGCTTAGCTATCCAGTCTAATTTCCCTTTACTTTATCACGATTATGTTCCAAACATACAGTAGTATTTTCAGTATACTTAAGAATACTCTACTGCCTATAGAAGGCAGCCTTTAAAACAGCCCCTAAAAATCTTTGCCTCATGGTATTCATGATGTTGCATCATTCCCACCTTTTGAATGTGGGTTTGACTTAGTGACATTTCTAACACAGAGAATCTGGCAAAGGTGTGACATCATTTCCAAAATTAAAGTTACAAGAAAACTTTAGCTTCTATCTTCCATCTTGCCTTAGTCTCTCATTTCTTGCCCTAATGGAATCCAGCTACCAAACTCTAAGATGCTGTATGGAGAGGCACATGTAGCAAGGAAGCAATTTTTCTGATCAACAGCCAGATAAAACAGAGAGGAACTGAGACACCCAACCCAACAAATGATGAGAGACTAAAACTTGCTCAAAACCAAATTAATGACCTTGAATGTGAATTCCAATCTAGCCCAGCTTAGAGATGGCTGCAGCCCTATGCAACAACTTGACTGTAGCATTGTGAGACCCTGAATCCAAGGGACCCAGACAGTACATGCCTGGATTCTTGAAGTACAAAAACTGTGTCTTTGTTCTTATTGTTGTTTCCAGCCTGTAAGTGTTAAGATAATTTGTTACTCAACCATAGATAGCTTAGTGCCCATGCCCATCACATTGAGGATTTACAAAACATATTCCTTCTGCCTGTAACATTTTGTATTCTATTTTCCAACCTCCTTTGTTTACTACTTCCTCATTCCTCCTCCCTTTGTCTTTCTCCATGCACCCTCTCTCTATTATTCTTTAAGTATTATTTTCTTCAGAGTGTTTTCTGTACGCCTAAGTATGAAATAGAAGTCTTTCCTGTGTAGTTTGCCTAATATAAACATCATCATCTCCCACTAGATCATAGCTCTATATTTTTCACAGTTATATCTCCATGCCCTATACACCCTAGTCCATAATGTATATTTATTACTTTTTGGTCATTATTGTGAATAAATGTGAAAAGTACTGGAAAAATCTAAAAGGGGGTTATTAGTCATAATAAAATGTATAAAAATGAGTTTATAAGGTACAGAAAAATAAAACAACTACTTTACAAGAAATAAATATAAAACCAATGGTTTATTGACTGATACATGCTGATAGAGTAACTTGAGAATATAACGGAAGAAAGAAACAAGAGTCTTGATTCACATATCTATGTAGTTCCCAGTTACCTAAAAGTCATTTACTTCTTCACCTCCACAAAGCCAAATTGGACTTGCTATTTTGTTGAGCCTCTCCCATTCTAGGTATTTGGCACATCAAGAGACCAGAAGGTCACCTACATCAAAGAATCCTGATGATAAAAGAGATTTTTGACCTAGATCAAATCCAAAAGACTCCATGGGGTATTGATTTATTATTGGGCTCTTATTTCAAGATCAAACATGTCTCAATACAGCCAGATATCAATCTGAACTAGCTATCAATTGATCAAAAGGTGAGAAGCAAGCAGATGAAGCCAGTCAAATGCCAGGACTTAGATACACAGTCATGAAAACTGAGGTTCCAGAGGAGAACTTCAGTTTACATCATTACAAAAACTGAAACAGCCTTTTGGTTTATTAAGACTAAAGCCATCTCCTGTGAGTTACAGAGGGGTATGAGTAAAGATTTATAATCAATACAATGAAATAAACAAAGTCAATAGTTTACTAAATATTTACTAATTGTGTAATAGTAAAAAGAACCAACTTTTTAAGAACATTTTCTAGACATCAAACACTGTGCCAATGCTTTGCATCCATTATCTTTTTTTCTCTCTCGCTGAAATTATAATAAAGTAGGCAGATAAGGAAACCAAAGGTAGGACAGTTTGGGCAACTTCACCAGGATCACAGTCTTAATAAAACTCTGAGCTGAAATTAGAGGCTACAGCTGACTTCAACATCAATGTTCTTTTCATTACATGACAAAATGCTTCTCTTATACACTAACAAAAGAAGACTCTGCCAAAATCCTGTGGATTTAGGGAGCCCATCCTGGCCTTCTTCTGGTTATGCCACGAACTGCGTGAAACCACAGCATCAAAAGAACATGCCCACTAGAGCCTGTACCCACATCTTAGTCCATAGTCTAATCCCCTAGGGCTTGAGATTTGTTTGCCCAAACATTTCTGGGTCAATTTAAGACAGGTTACAGCACACTCAAAGGGCTGCAGGACGGCCAAAGGGCAATGTGGTGGAGTTGGGAGATTTTGTGTCTTTGTGAATAAAGAGGCAAAATTGAGGTGATAATGGAGATACTTAGATAGCCAGAGAGAAAACAAATGTCTATGAATTTTGTCTGGAGCCATAACAAACAAACAAACAAACAAACAAGGAGCGGCATGGAACAAGAGAAGGAGAAGAACAGGTGGCAAGGGTTTGTTACGGCCCTCCCTGAAAGTACAAACCTGCCTTCCAGGTCAGAATAATGGCACATATTTGTCAGCATAGGGAGATATAATGTATTTTAGTTAACAGTATATTAGTTTATTTATAACTTTTAGCTATTTAGAAACATGGGTTTGTGGCCTTCCATTAGTATTCTTACTCTGAATCCCATGAATGTTGTGGAGGGAGTCTGGCAAATAAGCATATATTGATTATTTCAGGAAAGAAAATCATTACTTAAGTCAGAAATGTCTCAGAAGATTATAAACATAGTTTATATCATATTTAGAAATTCTGGTTATACTACCTACTTCAAAAAAAAATTTGAAGTAATTTATATTAAAGGACTACAGGAAATCAGATAAAATACCACACAAAAAAAGAACAAAGAAACATAAAAATGGAGGCTGATAGAGATTATAAATAGCAATAAAGGGCACATGCACTTAAATCGACTCTGTTCTACTTATACTGAGAATCTTGAAAGCACTTTTTAAGTAACATGGCTTTTAAAGACCAAAGAATTGTATTAAGTGAAAATTTTTCCACACTGTGAACAGTACACAGAGTGAAGCTAAAAGATTCCTCTGTGGTTCCATTAGCATAACTGGATATGCAGTTCTCCCCACCTGAAATTTTTTAAGAGAAAAAGGAAGGACCAGCCAAAAGACAAACTCTCCCAGGTAAACTCCATCCTGGACAAGAAGGCTTTTCGGCATGTGAATATCATCTTTCCTGTATATCCACACATGAAAGTACACACGGCTAGAATCTCAACCATAAGCTGGAGAAGTAAAATCTACCTCTGGAGATACATAGAAAATAATTCATCATTATACACACTATGTTTTGAAAACATTTTTAAACAATTTGCATTTAATAATGTAGTTATAATTTTTATTTTCTCTTAGTAAAATGTAAAATGTCGCTTTTTGTGAACTCTGATAAAAAATAACTTTTGTATTGAAGCTTAGTACACAATGCATTAAGAGTAGGGTGAAGAATATATTTATACCTTTCTTTACTCATTCATTAAATAGTCATTGAGGGAGTGGTTACCATAATAAGTCATGCAGAGAGTGAAGTGCTGAGTAGATAATATCATACTTGACTCAGCAGTCTTGGAGCCTATAGTACAGTGAGAGTCAGAAAATATTTCCTGTACAGAGCAGATATTAAATATTTCAGGCTTTGTGAATAAAGAGGCAAAATTGAGGTGATAATGGAGATACTTAGATAGCCAGAGAGAAAACAAATGTCTATGAATTTTGTCTGGAGCCATAACAAACAAACAAACAAACAAACACAGGGTTGGGGAGATGGATTTAGTCTACAGCTATTGTGTGATGACATTTGGTTTAAGTGTGTAGTCATCCTTGACCAGTAGCAAAAGCTGGGCCATAATTTATCTAGATGCTTTCCCCACACATTTATTCATTCACTCATTCATTCATCTTTCCCATTGTGCCAGGCCCATATGAAGCTTCATTTTAGTGCATCCTAACACTCTATTTGATTTTCATAATTACCCATTGAATAAGTATAATATGAAAAAAAAATTCACACACACATTGTCCCAAGTAATCCATGCACCATAACAATGAGAAAGTATGAGCTTCAATTTAATGATGAGGAAACTTAGAGACATTCTTAGAATAAGGATATCTTAAAAACATCCTCACTGACACTAAAAATATTTTAAGCACAGCCTTGTGTGGTCTTTCTCGGTCTTTTCAGCAGGGAAGAGGAATGCAGTGGCAGAACTGCACCTTTTATTCAACCACCTAGTTAATCATTGATCCATTTGTCCACCCATTTCTTCATTCATATTTATTGACACTCTACTATATATTTAGCACTGAGTATAAGATATATACCTAGCCACAGAGAACAATCCAGTGCCTTAACAATTGATGCCTATCTCTCCTGAAAGGTGATGTACAAGCTTTTCTCAAGAAAAGGCTTGAGAAAAAGAGTAACTTGAGTACTTGGGAGTTGGCTGGTCATTGCTTTTTCCCTGGACTTGCTTATGTATTCAGATGAGCAGGTCATCTATACACACCCACTCACACCCAACCCCTCCCTTGTTAATAAAATATCTGAAAAACAATCATGATCTAGTGCCATTAGCACCAATATCTATCTTTAGTTTGAATGTCCTGCTATACAGAATGATTTTAAATTACCCATTCACATTCAACTTTAAGTCATGCAATTCCCTGAAATAAATCTGTCACAGCTCTGGTCCCACTCAGCTCCTGTGGGCTCTTGCTGTAGGCTTAGCACATTGGAAAATATTTCTTGCACAGATTGGAGAAAAACAACTTGGAAATGTTCTCTTTTCTAAAATGCATGAGATAATCAGCATAAAAGTTGATTGGTAATAAAAATCATCCTTTATTTGTAGTTGTCTAGATGCCATATCACATCTTAATACTTTATATGCATTAGTGCACATAAATCCTCACACTCTCCATATGATGAAGTTAGGTTATTATTTTCATATTGCAGATGAAAAAAACAGAGTCCTCCAAGCTTAAGTTGCCTCATTTATAGTGGATAGTGGAAGCCAGATTCAAACAAGCATTCTAAATCCAGGAGACTGAATTTTAGCACTTCACTATAGAGCTGTTTGCTTAGTTGCTGCTCTAGGAAATATTCTTTCCCCTGAAGGAAATAGAAAAAAAAAGTTGTGACAACAGCTTAAATAAACTAATCATGCAGAAAGAAAAATGCCAAGCTACTAATGTTGATCGCCTGGAACAGATGGGTAATGATAAGTGACATTTTTACATATCTTTGTATTGTATTGGTTTTCCTGTTACAACAGGATGTATTAATTTTGTAATTTAAACAGAAAAACCTGAGAACAGAGATCTATTTTTAAAGAGAGGACAAAGAACGGGAAAGAGAAGAAATGAACAACGAAGTGAAGAATACTAATAATAGGATTAAGCATGGTAGAAATTTCAATGTGGATAATGAAGTATAGTTAGGAAAAATATAGAAAACTGCTATAGATTGAATTGAATAAATGAATGAATAAATGACTTTCAGTTAATTTTTTGATGATAAAAGACAAAAATATCAAGATTTTGGAATTTACTTAATTACATTTGTGAAAGAATAAAGCTAGTTTGGAGAGTTACTTCCATCCTCTAGCTTATTAGGTTATTATCTCACTGTATGTTCACTAGAAATATCCAGGAGCCTAGTTACAAGATTAGACCATCTAGCTAAAGCAACAGGTGAAGCACTTCACTCTGCTACACTGTTTATCTTGCCTCTGCCCCAAGAGAGGCACATGATTGGAGGAGCCCTTGATAATTATCAACAAAATTCAACCTCCTGTCTTCACTGAAGCTTCTTTCTTTCTTATTCCAGGAAAGGCATATATCTACCTCATTCTTAAAGATGTCCACTGATGAGAAACAATGACTTTTCTTATTCTTATATTCTAGGTCCCATGTAAGTTCACAGTCTAAAATGTATTAATTAATTCTAGCCTCAAGAATTATGATACCCTTTTAAATTCATTATTATGATGAAAGCACATAGTGGACAACTGATTACTACCCTCTGCACAAGTAGTCAGTTTATATTCATATTCATTTATATTCATTAAACCATAAGCAGGTATTGGTTAAGTGTGAAATCACATGACAAACGGTATGCCTGTATGGTATTATACTAATTTGGGAAGTGAATTCTAATTGCTCACATGCAGTTATGAGAAACTAAATTTCCATGCATTGCTTTGCTATTTCAAGCCCATTCAAACCTCCATCAGAAACTTCATACTTGGCTTCTATTGATAGTCCATTGGGTTTGTCCTTTCATAGGCTCTACATGTATAGTTACTAAGGCATTTAGACCAGCAGTTTTCAACCCTAGTGTAGAAGGGAATCTTTGATAGAATTACAAGGGGATCTTCAAAAAAATTGATGTTACCCCAGATAAACTCAATCAAAGCTGCTGAGGTATGCATAGGGCTTGAAAGTCACTGTTTTTTAGAACATCACAAGGTGCATCTAATATAGAATCAGAACTGAGAAAGGGTGAGTTAGACATTTAAGTGGGAAGCAAGGTCTAAGGATAGAATCTTTAGGGGAAAATGATCTGGGTAGGAGCTTTTCTTATCTATACTCTTGGATTATAAGGCAAAGAAAAAAATCCTTATTGCTCATTATTCTAAATGGAGATTTGGAGCTTGTTCAAAAACACTTGGAAAATAGATGGAAAGTTAAAATATATGTCAAGTCAAAATCCTCAAAATATTAGATATCAGTGTTAGTGGAATTTTGGGCACATTTCAACTGGCCTGCCAAACTTTCAAATCCTCTGCAATTATTATCCAAAATGTACTTGAAATCAGCTTAATTTATTCTTTTATCTTCTCTTTGATGCAACTATAGATGGAAGTAGAACGCAATGTAATTGTGTTATTTCAGACAATAAAACAAATCATCTACCACAGAGAAGTGATCATGCCATTTAAATTTGTCATGGTCGCCTGAGCACCTGTTGTCTTTTATTTTTAGTACCCGACTATATTCCCCTAATAATTCTAGTTGAAAAAGAATCATCAACACAGCAAAATAAGTATTTCTTCAGGAAAACTGCATGCAAGTAAAGCATCTAATCAACATGTAAGTATAATATAGGATGGTGTGAAAGTTTTTGGGAACACACACATTAAGAGAAATTAGCTTCATTCATTTTTTTTTTTTAACATAAAGGAAGTTTTCTTAATCACAGCTCATTGGCTGTATTTCTTTTGATGATATTCTTGTTAATTTACTCAGGTGCAATTAAAAATATTAGGCTGGGTTCAGTGGCTCACACCTGTAACCCCAGCCCTTTGGGAGGCTGAGGCCAGCATATCGGGAGGTCAGGAGTTCGAGACCAACCTGGCCAATATGGTGAGACCCCCTTCTCTACTAAAAATACAAAAATGTGCCAGCCATCGTAGTGGGTACCTGTAGTCCCAGCTATTCAAGAGGCTGAGGCAGAAGAATTGTTTGAATCCAGGAGGTGGAGGTTGCAGAGAGCCAAGATCCAGCCACTGCACTCAAGCCTGGATAACAGAGAAAGAATCTGTCTCAAAAAAAAAANAAAAAAAAAAAAAAAAAAAAAAAAAAAAAAAAAAAAAGAAAGAAATAAAGAAAAAAAAGAAAAAGAAAAAATATTGAAGGTGGTAATAAATTCTGCAACCCAAGAAATACTGAAGAAATCCCAAAGACAATGTTTTAAGTCATAGGGGAGCGTCCAATGTGAAATTTTACTTACTCATGAATATCATGCTGTTATAGCCTATAATTACAAACAGGCAGTGTAGATAGTGGAAGGAAGGTATTCTTAAAGAATGCAGATATGGGACTAGAAGCCCAACAATTACAAATCATTTAATACCATGTTAAGAATTGCTCATAATTGGGAGAGACTAACTAGTTTCCATCTTCTACACATTTCTATAGAGAGTCAAACAGTAAATATTTTAGACTTTTATTTATTTATTTATTTTAGTCAGAATCTTGCTTTGTAGCCCAGGCTGGAGTGCAATGGTGTGATCTTGGCTCACTGCAGCCTGCACCTCTGGGGTTCCAGCGATTCTCCTGCCTCAGCTTCCTGGGTAGCTGGGATTATAGGCACGCACCACCACGCCCAGCTAATTTTTGTATTTTTAGTAGAGATAGGGTTTCACCAAGTTGTTCAGGCTGGTCTCAAACTTCTGACCTCAGGTGATCCACCTGCCTTAGCCTTCCAAAATGCTAGGATTACAGGCATGAGCCACCGTGCCTGGTCTATTTTAGACTTTTTGAAGCATACAATCTCAGTTGCAACTACTCAACTCTGATATTTTAGCATTAAAAGAACCACAGATATTGCATAAAGAAATGGGCAAGGCTGTGTTCCAATAAATATATTTACTAGCAGTGGTCTTTGGTAGGTAACTAGTAGTGTGCAAACAACATGATTTAATTAAATTGTTTAAGAGTGAAATTCTGCCTCTTGAAACCTGACTCTTAAAAAGTGGTTTGAGGCAAAGATGAGTCAAGAGTAGGGAGAAGAACATTTGGAAGGAAAGGCCCATAAACGAAGCTTGAAGACATGCAACAAAAACATCTAAGTTTCACAAACGTTTTCTTTTAAATGCATTAGTATAATTCTGGAATATTTACTAAGTGACGCATGCATTTTACTTTAACATTTATTGAATCTTTACATGAGATTCTTTCATGTTTTAGAAAAATGTAATTCCTTTGTCTATTCCTCAAGACCCCCACAACCTAGAGAAAAAAAAAAAGTGAACTGAAAACTCTGTAAACTGCATCATGTTAGACATTTTCTAAGAGTCTTCACACTAAAAAACATACTACTTGGCAGAAATATTATTGAAGCCAGGAGGTGAAATCCCAAGAGCCCATAGTAACTCAGCTGTTTACTAAGGTAGTCATTGGACATATTGTGAATAGAGGAGAACTTGGTATCAACATTGCAAGAATTATAAACTCTGCTTTTTACATTTATTCCTTTCACATTCATAATGGATTTTCAGGGCTACATTGCCGAGGTCTCTGTTTCAAGTCACTGAAAGGATTCTGTAACTCTGAGACACATTTTCCAAACACAAAAATAGTTTAGGACTAGATTTTCTCTTGCTCTGTGTGTGCGTGTGCGCGCTTGCATGTGTGTGTGTGTGTGTGTGTGTGTGTGTGTGTGTGTGTGTGAGATTAACCTTTGTAGGGCATGTTCTCTTTTATGAACCTAAGAAAGGATGTGCAAAATTATGATATGGATTTATTTACCGCTTTTTTTCAGTTCTTTAAAAGACATTTATCAAACAGGATTTAATAAAAGGGTTGTTTAATATAAGTAGAATGTATAGTAGAGTTTCTATTTCTCAAAAATAGGCATTGGAAAAGGGAAATTAAAGAATATGTAACTCTGGTTCTTATTTTCCTACCTTGGGTGGACTCTTCAGACTCGTTCTTTATTTTTCTCATTGTGCTTAGTCGTAATACTGAGGACAGTCAGGAAACTTGAGGAATATAATATCAAATTTATAAACCTAAGAGTGGTCTGAGCTGAGAATTCAATAAATGTTGGCTATAATAACGTTATTAAGGTTATATGAATAATAGTATTATCAATGATGTAGATATACAAATGACATATTGAGAAACAACTGTTTCTTTCAGAACAAAAGGGAAACTAAATGAATAATATGGTTTTAAAGTTTTAACTTTGATATTTAACTTTGATATTTTGAATCTGTCAGAAGCATGTGGAAAAATTAATAAAGACTAAAAAGCATATAACTGGGAGTTTTCAACTATGAAACTACTAAAAGAGAAAAACTATTCTCCTATACATACACTAAAAATGTTTTACAAAGTTTGTGTTGGGCGGTAGCAAAATAATGGAGAACAAAGTGTGGAAAAGAAGAACACAGGGATTTATGTTCACACATGTATATAATCACCAAAATATTAGAGTCATGTAGTTTAAAATAAGTCAAAAAATGTTCATGAAAATTTAAAACTCAAAAATAAAGGCTAAAATATTGTATCTAGTATCCGAGTGGCTACATTTAGTAAAAATACTCAACATGGAAAAGGTGAATAGTTGGCATTAGAAAAAAATGTAATGGTTTGATGATGTTCTACCCCTTTCCTGCTGTTTCCATTTCAGAATGACAAATGAGCAAATTTAGAAGGGTGTGGATTGATCCAAGGAAGGCTGTGTAACGATAGAATTTGTCAAAATGCTTAAAGGAAGCACATAACGTAAATATTTTTAAAGCAGAGCATTTTCCACAGATATGGGACAGCTGATTGAACGTCTCCAAGTATAAAATAAGAAACTATAAAAATAATTTTTTGCAAACATGTTCATGCTTATGTTTTTAAAACCCAAGAAAAAGTAAAAGTAAAAACTGTATATATTCGATGCACTGGATACAAACAGACATAGCATAGGTGCTTACCGAATTCTAAGTAATCAATTAAAATACAGAAACTCTAGATCATAAACTCCAGAAAGAAAATCTGTCTAAATTGTAATACTAAATTTTCCATATTGTAACATACTCAGAGGCATGTAATAATGATGATAGTCTTCCTCCTGGATACTGTGCTAGTAATCATCCAGTCAAAGAACTAGAAAGAAACTGATGTAGAATCCAAACCACTTAGTGTTAGACTTACAGATTGAAAGATTGTGATTTTTAAAAAACTCTGTGGGTGATTAAAAACTTCCTATTCTTTTTTGCCTTTACTGTGTCCCCTACCCAATTCTGACATTTATTATGTTGATCCAGGTGAGGTTACCTGTTCATGACTCTATTTTTTTTCATAGCTTAATGATTAGCATAAACATGTTTCTTTCTGTCTTGCACTCCAAGCAAGATAAACCCAGTCATCATGGCAGGCAGAAGGTTCCAGCTCTCTTTCCATAAATATTTTCAAAATGTTACTTATTAATACATAAGTAGATTTATTGTGTGATAAACATATACTGCTATGTTTTGCTATGCCAGCATAATCAGATAGCTTGTGAATAATAATATTAAAAAAAATTAGAAATCATTGTCATTTCCTTACCAATTTTAATACTTTTTTTTTTTGAACAAATACTAAAGCATTTTAAAAGGGTTCCCAAGCTTTGGATTAATAACATACACAATGTCACTAAACATTGAGTAACAGGCCCCTGAGACGGCTGAGATGTGTTACTTCATTTCTTGTGTGTGCCTTGGTGTTCCAGCAAGATGGTTACCTGTAATCTGGTCTCCAGAGGTTTTATTCATTCATACTGCAGCATCCACTACTTTCCTTGAATTTCTCTTCTGTGGTCTAATCAAAAGTATAAAATCCTACATTCCTTATATTCATCATATTTTTTATCTGACTGCATTGGAAAACTGCAACTGTATTCTTTTGCTCTGAGATATTATAAAATCAATTAATAAAGCATTTAGTAGATGATAACCTAACTACATTCTCATAATTTAATTGTTCTTCCATTAAAAGCAATTTGCATTATATACTAAGGGATGAAAGAACCTCCTAAAATGGATTAGTTAGTTATTTAGGAAATTTATCAAAAGCATTTTGTTTTCTATTTTTCAAGCCGCAATAAACAAATCTGAATTTAGACATCATGAGTCTGTGATTCTTCAGAAATTTCTCTTTATTGCCTACTAATTGTGGGCTGCTTGTATGACATAGGTCAGAAAATGCAAAGCTGATCTATCTATCTATCTATTTTTTTTTTTTTTTTTGACACAAAGTTTTGCTTTTGGTGCCCAGGCTGGAGTGTAATGACACTATCTCAGCTCACCACAACCTGTGCCTCCCAGGTTCAAGTGATTCTCCTGCTCAGCCTCTGGAGCAGCTGGGATTACAGCAATGTGCCAGCACGCCTTGCTAATTTTTTTTGTATTTTGAATGGATTTCTCCATGTTGGTCAGGTTGGTCTCAAACTCCCAACCTCAGGTGATCTGCCTGCCTCGGCCTTCCAAAGTACTGGGAATACGGTGTGAGCTACCGCACCAGGCCCATTTTTTAAAAAATTTAAGGCATCTTCTTATTTCTTCATACCTAGAGATTTATAACTTCACTGACTTCTCATTGAATTCTCATGAATTAATCATTTTGATATGAATTTTAGTTTATAACTATTTTTGTTCTCCATGACTACCTTACTGCCTATAGAATAAAATCTAAGTTCCTTAGACTGCACCTTCACCTGTCCTGTATCTTCTTTCAATTAACATCAATCTCCACCAATTTCTCTAATTCCACTACTTTAAAAAAAACTTCCCAGACTAGAAGAAATTCCCTTTCTTTGCAGTATCACTTATCCTGCCATTTTACCTTAGCGCAGTTAACACAGCTGCAATTAATTATCTGTGTCACTTGTGTTTTCTTTTTGGCCTGGGATTCGTATTTAAAGATAACCTGAGGGCCTGGCACCCCGCCTTACTTACAGTAAAAACAACAAATATTTCTTTAGTGGCTGTTGAATTAATGTTTTTCTCTTCCTCTTCACACCTATGAAATGCTGTTATTTCTCACAGCTCTTTCTTTTCCCCGCTGAAATACTACGCGAATGTATTACCTACTATGCAAATGTATTGCATAGTAGGTAAGCTCACCCACTCTATTAGTTTTCAGTACAAATTTTATATTGATGACTGTGAGATGAATATTACTAGCCCAGAAAAGCTTCCTATTGGACAGCTCTACTAGGATTTCCCATAGGTATTCAAACACCATATAATTAACATTTGGCATTACCTTCTGAGACAGTCCATGGAAGGTGGTCCCTGGAGAAACTCCAACCAGCCTGGGGCCTTGGAAAGTTCACGACTTTTGCAGCAGGGCGGAGCCTGAGCCTGGCCCCTCCTCTTCCTGTGTGGAACCTCGGATTCCGACCTCCGCGCAGTAAGTGCTCTAGCGGAGGGACTCTGGCCTTGCGGGAGTCCGTGTTTCCCCCACTTGTTTTTCCTTTTTTTCCTTTCCCCCCAGTAAAACCCTGCTTTACTCATCCTTTAAACCGCCTGTGAGCGTAGGGACTGACAAGAACCCCATCTTTAGCTGAACTAAGGAAAAGTCGTGCGACATTTTTGGCGCAACGTGGAGGTTCAAGAAGCTCTGAGTGAAATGGGGACTCAAAACCCTTCGCTGTTGTTACTATGAAGCCTTCTCATCCTCAGAATTCTGAGTGTGGGGTAAGTCATGCCACCTCCCCTCTCCCGCAGCTCCGCGGCCTTTTCCTTTCTTTGTGCGGCCCCACTGGTGAGCAACAACTCCTTCCGCTCCCTGGTGGAGCTGGCAGGCTTGGCCCAAGGTTCTGCACAGCCGGCTGGCATTAAGCCTGGCTAAGGGGTTTAATTCCGTGGGTCAGTAATTAAGCCTAAACTTGCCTCTGGTGGAGGAACCGCTTGCATAGGAATAAGATGTTGCGCTTTCAAACTGTTTCTTTTCTTTCTCCTTCTCTACCCTGTCAGCAAGCTAACTTTTAAAGGTTTTTTTTTTGTTGTTGTTGTTTGTTTTTTTTTTCCTTTAGAAGAGGTTTTACTAGGCTAGCCCCGACCCTTATTCCACCCCCAACTATCACTGTATTCTCTGCGAAGTTTTGGTTGTGAAATCAAGCATCCAACTTGTTTTACATCCTGAGGGCATGGCTGGAAACTGCTGGGAAAGCTTAGTTTATAGCAATTCTGCCTGAGGGAATGAGCCCTCACAGTTTGGATATCTGCATGTCTGCACGTTTTCCTAGCTCTGTCTCTTTTTTTTTT